>NC_088242.1:3008703-3018703 GCF_036934945.1 Oncorhynchus masou masou
TGTCCCACAGGTTACAGAGAGGTCACTGTCCCACAGGCTACAGAGAGGTCACTGTCCCACAGGTTACAGAGAGGTCACTGTCCCACAGGCTACAGAGAGGTCACTGTCCCACAGGCTACAGAGAGGTCACTGTCCCACAGGCTACAGAGAGGTCACTGTCCCACAGGCTACAGAGAGGTCACTGTCCCACAGGCTACAGAGAGGTCACTGTCCCACAGGCGACAGAGAGGTCACTGTCCCACAGGCTACAGAGAGGTCACTGTCTCACAGGCTACAGAGAGATCACTGTCCCGCAGGCTACAGAGAGGTCACTGTGCCATCACTCTCCCACAGGCTACAGATGGTCACTGTGCCATCACTGTCCCACAGGCTACAGAGAGGTCACTGTCCCACAGGTTACAGAGAGGTCACTGTGCCATCACTGTCCCACAGGCTACAGAGAGGTCACTGTCCCACAGGCTACAGAGAGGTCACTGTCCCACAGGCTACAGAGGTCACTGTGCCATCACTGTCCCACAGGCTACAGAGAGGTCACTGTCCCACAGGTTACAGAGAGGTCACTGTGCCATCACTGTCCCACAGGCTACAGAGAGGTCACTGTCCCACAGGCTACAGAGAGGTCACTGCCCCACAGGCGACAGAGAGGTCACTGTCCCACGGGCTACAGAGAGGTCACTGTCCCACGGGCTACAGAGAGGTCACTGTCCCACAGGCTACAGAGAGGTCACTGTCCCACAGGCTACAGAGAGGTCACTGTCCCACAGGCTACAGAGGTCACTGTGCCATCACTGTCCCACAGGCTACAGAGAGGTCACTGTCCCACATGTTACTGAGAGGTCACTGTCTCACAGGCTACAGAGAGGTCACTGTCTCACAGGCTACAGAGAGGTCACTGTGCCATCACTGTCCCACAGGCTACAGAGAGGTCACTGTCCCACAGGCTACAGAGAGGTCACTGCCCCACAGGCTACAGAGAGGTCACTGTCCCACAGGTTACAGAGAGGTCACTGTCTCACAGGCTACAGAGAAACACAGGCTACACAGAAACACAGCTCTGTCAATGGAGGCAGAGACTAAAAAAATAACAATATATACCCCCCCCCCCAGAATCCCCATATTACTCAGAGGAGATCCCCCCCCTCAGAATCCCCATATTACTCAGAGGAGATCCCCCCCCCCCCCCAGAATCCCCATATTACTCAGAGGAGATCCCCCCTCAGAATCCCCATATTACTCAGAGGAGATCCCCCCTCAGAATCCCCATATCACTCAGAGGAGATCCCCCCCCCAGAATCCCCATATTACTCAGAGGAGATCCCCCCCCCCCCCCCCCCAGAATCCCCATATTACTCAGAGGAGATCCCCCCCAGAATCCCCATATTACTCAGAGGTGATCTTCCCCAGCCTTGAGGAAGAGATGTGCCATTTCCAGGCCCAGGGACATGTGCTCATCTGTGGGGACACAAATGCGTTCACAGGAACACTACCTGATCTAACGAGCACACGAGGGGACAGCTTCATTACAGGCCATACTGTCTCTAACGGTCTTCATCTCTCCCATAGAAACAACAGGGACAGCTTTATTACAGGCCATAGTGTCTCTAACTGTCTTCATCTCCCCCATAGAAACAACAGGGACAGACCACACGAGGGGACAGCTTCATTACAGGCCATAGTGTCTCTAACTGTCTTCATCTCCCCCATAGAAACAACAGGGACAGACCACACGAGGGGACAGCTTCATTACAGGCCATACTGTCTCTAACTGTCTTCATCTCCCCCATAGAAACAACAGTGACAGACCACACGAGGGGACAGCTTCATTACAGGCCATAGTGTTTCTAACTGTCTTCATCTCCCCCATAGAAACAACAGCACCATCAACAACAACAGAAGGGATCTGTTGCAGCTCTGTAGAAGCCTGGGTCTGTACTTTGTCGATGGTAGGTTACGGGGGGACTCTTTGGGGAGATTCACCTACTGCTCACCTCTTGGCCACAGTACAGTAGACTAAATGATTACAGACATTGGCCCTTTCTCTCTCAGCTCATTCACTGTCAAGCCACTAACACCTCTGTCTGATCACAGCCAAATTACGTTGTTCCTCAAAAGAACAGACATGGAAACAACCAGACATTCACAGCCCAGTCAGCTGTACAACATCACAGTCCAGTCAGCTGTACAACATCACACATTCACAGCCCAGTCAGCTGTACAACACCAGACATTCACAGCCCAGTAAGCTGTACAACATCAGACATCCACAGCCCAGTCAGCTGTACAACACCAGACATTCACAGCCCAGTAAACTGTACATCATCAGACATTCATACAGATGGGCCGAAAACAACACAGAAGATTCCAGAAAGCAACCAGTAACAAAATATCCAAAGTGTCTTAGATAACTTTCTGGACACCACATTCACTCACTGTGAAGAAGGCATCAATCTGGCAGAACAAAACATCAACTATATATTCAGGAAAATGACAAAAAACAAAACAAAAAAGACCACAGATGACAACTGGTTTCATGCAGATTGTAAAATTATAAGGAAAAAACGTAGAACACTTCCAACCAAAAGCACAGAGACCCAAATAATTGGTGAATTACAACTTCATTACTGTGAGACTTTAAAACTCTATAAACGTACACTCAGAACCAAAAGCACAGTACAACTGCAAGCAGCTGACACTAATTGAGGAGTCCATAAACACAAACAACTTCTGGCAAAATTGGAAAAAAATAATAATTAATTTGATCCTGAGTGTTAACTAGTCCAACACTCTAACCACCTGCCTCACGAGGAGCCCGCCTGTTACGCGAATGCAGTAAGTAGCCAAGGTAAGTTGCTACCTAGCATTAAACTTAATCAATCATAATCACTAGTTAACTACACATGGTTGATGATATTACTAGTTTATATAGCGTGTCCTGCATTGCATATTATCGATGCCATGCGCATTTGCAAAAAAGGACTGTCGTTGCTCCAACATGTACCTAACCATAAACATCAATGCCTTTCTGAAAATCAATACACAGAAGTATATATTTTTAAACCTGCATATTTAGCTGAAAGTAATTCAGGTTAGCAGGCAATATTAACACCTAGGACTGAACGCCCTGCCCTGTGGTAACACCTAGGACTGAACACCCTGTGGTAACACCTAGGACTGAACGCCCTGCCCTGTGGTGACACCTAGGACTGAATGCCCTGCCCTGTGGTAACACCTAAGACTGACGCCCTGCCCTGTGGTAACACCTAGGACCAAACGCCCTGTGGTAACACCTAGGACTGAATGCCCTGCCTTGTGGTAACATCTAGGACTGAACGCCCTGTGGTAACACCTAGGACCAAACGCCCTGCCCTGTGGTAACACCTAGGACCAAACGCCCTGCCCTGTGGTAACCCCTAGGACTGACGCCCTGCCCTGTGGTAACCCCTAGGACTGACGCCCTGCCCTGTGGTAACACCTAGGACTGAACGTACTGCCCTGTGCCTGGGCTGGAGCCAGGCCTGGGTTCACACACTATTCGAAAAAGCTAATTTCAAAACCTTTATCGATTCTTGATTGAGCTTCCTTGGACTAATAAGAGAGTTGCAAAATAGCAAACCCTGCACTCCAGGCAGTCTAGAGCAAACAATCAATGTGTTTCACGCCCTGATCTGTTTCACCTGTCCTTGTGTTTGTCTCCACCCCCTCCATGTGTCAGCCATCTCCCCCATTATCCCCAGGGTACTTATACCTGTGTTTTCTGTCTGTCTGTGCCAGTTCGTTTTGTTCATTCAAACCTACCTGCGGGTTCCCTTGCGCCTGGCTTTGTTGTAGTCCCTGTTTTCTAGTTTCCCGGTTTTGACCTTTCCTGCCTGCCCTGACCCTGCCGACCTGTATCTTTGCCTCTACTCTGTATCACCGACCTCTGCCTGAACCTGACCCCGCCTGCTGTTCCCCCCTGCCTGCCCTGTCGTTTGCCTGCCCCTGTTTAAAGAATAAACTGATCATGTGTTTTGAAAGTCTTTAAATAGTGTTTGAATCCAGGTCTGCAATTCTCCCTGGAGTTGACCTGCAGGGCCTCTGAATGACTTAGATAGGTCCATGGCAGGGCAATCAGTGCATTAGTTACGGCTGGGTGGTGTTATACAAGGCAGCTACTGTATTTCCTGACTGTCAGGCAGAGACAGTAGAGAACACCTTGTACATAGAGGTGCTTGGTGAGGGACTGATGCCCATTTTATGGTTTATACAGGTGTATAAATATAAACGTAAACTTTTATAAACGAAAATGTAAACTTGAACTTACTCATAAACAGCAGCTCTATTCGTTGAGCGTCTCTCTAGCCATGGTTCTATGCCACCCTGGGGCGGCAAGGTAGCCTAGTGGTTAGAGCAGGTAGCCTAGTGGTCAGAGCAGGTAGCCTAGTGGTTAGAGCAGGTAGCCTAGTGGTTAGAGCAGGTAGCCTAGTGGTTAGAGCAGGTAGCCTAGTGGTTAGAGCAGGTAGCCTAGTGGTTAGAGTGTTGGACTAGTAACTGGAAGGTTGCAAGTTCAAACCCCTGAGCTGACAAGGTATGAAATGGTCATTCTGCCCCTGAACAGGCAGTTAACCCACTGTTCCTAGACCAGTTAACCGTCATTGAAAATAAGAATTTGTTCTTAACTGACTTGCCCAGTTAAATAAATAAAATATGTTATATCTCACCTTTATCTCACCTTTGCTGTGTGTTCCAGGGTTCTTTTTATTTTATTTATTTATTTTTATTTATCCGTTATTTTTCCAGGTAAGTTGACTGAGAAAACATTCTCATTTACAGCAACGACCTGGGGAATAGTTACAGGGGAGAGGAGGAGGGTGGATGAATGAGCCAATTGTAAACTAGTCTATTTTAGTCTATTGCTCGAGGAAACTGTGCAGACACGTAGATCAGAGCTATCTGATTGGCCAGCGGTCGGCCTATAGATACACTTGATTTGGTCTCGTCTCTGGGTAGGCAGAGTTCTAACTTCAGACACATGAAATGGTTCAACATCGGGAACACTTTGCCCTTGTGGCGGTAGAGCTGCTGAATCAAGAGCACCTGCCACCAACAGCACAAAACGGCACAAAACGGATAGAAAAATTGTAACGCAAAAGGGTTTTTGACATAAATGTTTTGGTGGTTGACTAGGAATGCCTTGGAGATTGGTTGGTGGTCGACTAGGAATGCCTTGGAGATTGGTTGGTGGTCGACTAGGAATGCCTTGGAGATTGGTTGGTGGTCGACTAGGAATGCCTTGGAGATTGGTTGGTGGCCACTGCTATTTACTTTGGAAATATTTGAATTGGGCCAACTTGATCAAATTTCCTTTGGAGGGGTTATTAGAATGGTCTGTTGTGCAGTGACATTTACTATATCTAAAACATGTCTAAAAGACAAAAAGGTTAAGGTTTGTATCACAACTAAAGTGGCCGAATAACTCCAAACTTCAACTATAGGCCTTGGACCCCTGGAACACGGTTTGAGAGCTCATAACCTACCGAGTCTAGTGAAACATGAATCCCTGGAACACGGTTAGAGAGCCCATAACCTACTGAGTCTAGTGAAACATGACCCCTGGAACACGGTTAGAGAGCCCATAACCTACTGACCCTGGTGAAACATGAATCCCTGGAACACGGTTCGAGAGCTCATAACCTACTGAGTCTAGTGAAACATGACCCCTGGAACACGGTTAGAGAGCCCATAACCTACTGACCCTGGTGAAACATGAATCCCTGGAACACGGTTAGAGAGCCCATAACCTACTGAGTCTTGTGAAACATGACCCCTGGGACACGGTTAGAGAGCCCATAACCTACTGAGTCTTGTGAAACATGACCCCTGGGACACGGTTAGAGAGCCCATAACCTACTGAGTCTTGTGAAACATGACCCCTGGGACACGGTTAGAGAGCCCATAACCTACTGACCCTGGTGAAACATGAATCACTGGAACACGGTTTGAGAGCCCATAACCTACTGAGTCTAGTGAAACATGAATCCCTAGAACACGGTTAGAGAGCCCATAACCTACTGACCCTAGTGAAACGTGACCCCTGGAACACGGTTTGAGAGCCCATAACCTACTGAGTCTAGTGAAACATGAATCCCTGGAACACGGTTTGAGAGCCCATAACCTACTGAGTCTAGTGAAACATGAATCCCTGGAACACGGTTAGAGAGCCCATAACCTACTGAGTCTAGTGAAACAAGAGCCCTGGAACACGGTTTGAGAGCCCATAACCTACTGAGTCTAGTGAAACATGACCCCTAGAACACGGTTAGAGAGCCCATAACCTACGGACCCTAGTGAAACATGAATCCCTGGAACACGATTAGAGAGCCCATAACCTACTGACCCTAGTGAAACATGACCCCTGGAACACGATTAGAGAGCCCATAACTTACCGAGTCTAGTGAAACATGACTCCTGGAACACGGTTTGAGAGCCCATAACCTACTGAGTCTAGTGAAACAAGACCCCTGGAACACGGTCAGAGAGCCCATAACCTACTGAGTCTAGTGAAACATGAATCCCTAGAACACGGTTAGAGAGCCCATTACCTACTGACCCTAGTGAAACATGACCCCTGGAACACGATTAGAGAGCCCATAACCTACCGAGTCTAATGAAACATGACCCCTGGAACACGGTTTGAGAGCCCATAACCCACAGAGTCGAGTCAAACATGACCCCTGGAACACGGTTTGAGAGCCCATAACCCACAGAGTCGAGTCAAACATGACCCCTGGAACACGGTTAGAGAGCCCATAACCCACAGAGTCGAGTCAAACATGACCACTGGAACACGGTTAGAGAGCCCATAACCCACAGAGTCGAGTCAAACATGACCCCTGGAACACGGTCTGAGAGCCCATAGCCTACTGAGTCTAGTGAAACATGAATCCCTAGAACACGGTTAGAGAGCCCATTACCTACTGACCCTAGTGAAACATGACCCCTGGAACACGATTAGAGAGCCCATAACCTACCGAGTCTAATGAAACATGACCCCTGGAACACGGTTTGAGAGCCCATAACCCACAGAGTCGAGTCAAACATGACCCCTGGAACACGGTTAGAGAGCCCATAACCCACAGAGTCGAGTCAAACATGACCCCTGGAACACGGTTAGAGAGCCCATAACCCACAGAGTCGAGTCAAACATGACCCCTGGAACACGGTTAGAGAGCCCATAACCCACAGAGTCGAGTCAAACATGACCCCTGGAACACGGTTAGAGAGCCCATAACCCACAGAGTCGAGTCAAACATGACCCCTGGAACACGGTTAGAGAGCCCATAACCCACAGAGTCGAGTCAAACATGACCCCTGGAACACGGTTAGAGAGCCCATAACCCACAGAGTCGAGTCAAACATGACCCCTGGAACACGGTTAGAGAGCCCATAACCCACAGAGTCGAGTCAAACATGACCCCTGGAACACGGTTAGAGAGCCCATAACCCACAGAGTCGAGTCAAACATGACCCCTGGTACACGGTTAGAGAGCCCATAACCCACAGAGTCGAGTCAAACATGACCCCTGGTACACGGTTAGAGAGCCCATAACCCACAGAGTCGAGTCAAACATGACCCCTGGAACACGGTTTGAGAGCCCGTAACCCACAGAGTCGAGTCAAACATGACCCCTGGAACACGGTTAGAGAGCCCATAACCCACAGAGTCGAGTCAAACATGACCCCTGGAACACGGTTAGAGAGCCCATAACCCACAGAGTCGAGTCAAACATGACCCCTGGAACACGGTTAGAGAGCCCATAACCCACAGAGTCGAGTCAAACATGACCCCTGGAACACGGTTAGAGAGCCCATAACCCACAGAGTCGAGTCAAACATGACCCCTGGTACACGGTTAGAGAGCCCATAACCCACAGAGTCGAGTCAAACATGACCCCTGGTACACGGTTAGAGAGCCCATAACCCACAGAGTCGAGTCAAACATGACCCCTGGTACACGGTTACAGAGCCCATAACCCACAGAGTCGAGTCAAACATGACCCCTGGAACACGGTTTGAGAGCCCATAACCCACAGAGTCGAGTCAAACATGACCCCTGGAACACGGTTAGAGAGCCCATAACCCACAGAGTCGAGTCAAACATGACACCTGGAACACGGTTAGAGAGCCCATAACCCACAGAGTCGAGTCAAACATGACCCCTGGTACACGGTTAGAGAGCCCATAACCCACAGAGTCGAGTCAAACATGACCCCTGGAACACGGTTTGAGAGCCCATAACCCACAGAGTCGAGTCAAACATGACCCCTGGAACACGGTTAGAGAGCCCATAACCCACAGAGTCGAGTCAAACATGACCCCTGGAACACGGTTAGAGAGCCCATAACCCACAGAGTCGAGTCAAACATGACCCCTGGAACACGGTTAGAGAGCCCATAACCCACAGAGTCGAGTCAAACATGACCCCTGGAACACGGTTAGAGAGCCCATAACCCACAGAGTCGATTCAAACATGACCCCTGGAACACGGTTAGAGAGCCCATAACCCACAGAGTCGAGTCAAACATGACCCCTGGAACACGGTTAGAGAGCCCATAACCCACAGAGTCGAGTCAAACATGACCCCTGGAACACGGTTAGAGAGCCCATAACCCACAGAGTCGAGTCAAACATGACCCCTGGAACACGGTTAGAGAGCCCATAACCCACAGAGTCGAGTCAAACATGACCCCTGGAACACGGTTAGAGAGCCCATAACCCACAGAGTCGAGTCAAACATGACCCTGGAACACGGTTAGAGAGCCCATAACCCACAGAGTCGAGTCAAACATGACCCCTGGTACACGGTTAGAGAGCCCATAACCCACAGAGTCGAGTCAAACATGACCCCTGGTACACGGTTAGAGAGCCCATAACCCACAGAGTCGAGTCAAACATGACCCCTGGTACACGGTTAGAGAGCCCATAACCCACAGAGTCGAGTCAAACATGACCCCTGGTACACGGTTAGAGAGCCCATAACCCACAGAGTCGAGTCAAACATGACCCCTGGTACACGGTTAGAGAGCCCATAACCCACAGAGTCGAGTCAAACATGACCCCTGGTACACGGTTAGAGAGCCCATAACCCACAGAGTCGAGTCAAACATGACCCCTGGAACACAGTTTGAGAGCCCATAACCCACAGAGTCGAGTCAAACATGACCCCTGGAACACGGTTAGAGAGCCCATAACCCACAGAGTCGAGTCAAACATGACCCCTGGAACACGGTTAGAGACACCATAACCCACAGAGTCGAGTCAAACATGACCCCTGGTACACGGTTAGAGAGCCCATAACCCACAGAGTCGAGTCAAACATGACCCCTGGTACACGGTTTGAGAGCCCATAACCCACAGAGTCGAGTCAAACATGACCCCTGGAACACGGTTAGAGAGCCCATAACCCACAGAGTCGAGTCAAACATGACCCTGGAACACGGTTAGAGAGCCCATAACCCACAGAGTCGAGTCAAACATGACCCCTGGAACACGGTTAGAGAGCCCATAACCCACAGAGTCGAGTCAAACATGACCCCTGGAACACGGTTAGAGAGCCCATAACCCACAGAGTCGAGTCAAACATGACCCCTGGAACACGGTTAGAGAGCCCATAACCCACAGAGTCGAGTCAAACATGACCCCTGGAACACGGTTAGAGAGCCCATAACCCACAGAGTCGGGTCAAACATGACCCCTGGAACACGGTTAGAGAGCCCATAACCCACAGAGTCGAGTCAAACATGACCCCTGGAACACGGTTAGAGAGCCCATAACCCACAGAGTCGAGTCAAACATGACCCCTGGTACACGGTTAGAGAGCCCATAACCCACAGAGTCGAGTCAAACATGACCCCTGGTACACGGTTAGAGAGCCCATAACCCACAGAGTCGAGTCAAACATGACCCCTGGTACACGGTTAGAGAGCCCATAACCCACAGAGTCGAGTCAAACATGACCCCTGGA
>NC_088242.1:3023703-3026203 GCF_036934945.1 Oncorhynchus masou masou
GTGTTTGTCCCATTTTGTGAAGTCTTGGTTGGTGAGCGGACCCCAGACCTCACAACCATAAAGGGCAATGGGCTCTATGACTGATTCAAGTATTTTTAGCCAAATCCTAATTGGTATGTTGAAATTTATGTTCCTTTTGATGGCATAGAATGCCCTTCTTGCCTTGTCTCTCAGATCGTTCACAGCTTTGTGGAAGTTACCTGTGGCGCTGATGTTTAGGCCAAGGTATGTATAGTTTTTGTGTGCTCTAGGGCAACAGTGTCTAGATGGAATTTGTATTTGTGGTCCTGGTGACTGGACCTTTTTGGAACACCATAATTTTGGTCTTACTGAGATTTACTGTCAGGGCCCAGGTCTGACAGAATCTGTGCATAAGATCTAGGTGCTGCTGTAGGCCCTCCTTGGTTGGTGACAGAAGCACCAGATCATCAGCAAACAGCAGACATTTGACTTCAGATTCTAGTAGGGTGAGGCCGGGTGCTGCAGACTTTTCTAGTGCCCGCGCCAGTTCGTTGATATATATGTTGAAGAGGGTGGGGCTTAAGCTGCATCCCTGTCTAACCCCACGACCCTGTGTGAAGAAATGTGTGTGTTTATTGCCAATTTTAACCGCACACTTGTTGTTTGTGTACATGGATTTTATGATGTCGTATGTTTTACCCCCAACACCACTTTCCATCAGTTTGTATAGCAGACCCTCATGCCAAATTGAGTCGAAGGCTTTTTGAAATCAACAAAGCATGAGAAGACTTTGCCTTTGTTTTGGTTTGTTTGGTTGTCAATTAGGGTGTGCAGGGTGAATACATGGTCTGTTGTACGGTAGTTTGGTAAAAAGCCAATTTGACATTTGCTCAGTACATTGTTTTCATTGAGGAAGTGTACGAGTCTGCTGTTAATGATAATGCAGAGGATTTTCCCAAGGTTACTGTTGACGCATATTCCACGGTAGTTATTGGGGTCAAATTTGTCTCCATTTTTGTGGATTGGGGTGATCAGTCCTTGGTTCCAAATATTGGGGAAGATGCCAGAGCTAAGGATGATGTTAAAGAGTTTTAGTATATGAGTTTTAGTATAGTTTTAGTATAGTATAGTTTTAGTATAGCCAATTCTCTCTGTCTGCTTGGAGGGGTTTTGATTCATGTCCTTCTCTGCAGTTCCCTTCTCTCTGTCTGCTTGGAGGGGTTTTTGATTCATGTCCTTCTCTGCAGTTCCCTTCTCTCTGTCTGCTTGGAGGGGTTTTTGATTCATGTCCTTCTCTGCAGTTCCCCTCTCTCTGTCTGCTTGGAGGGGTTTTTGATTCATGTCCTTCTCTGCAGTTCCCTTCTCTCTGTCTGCTTGGAGGGGTTTTTGATTCATGTCCTTCTCTGCAGTTCCCTTCTCTCTGTCTGCTTGGAGGGGTTTTGATTCATGTCCTTCTCTGCAGTTCCCCTCTCTCTGTCTGCAGTGATCAGTTCAACTTAATGTCATGTTTCTGCTCTGTCCTTCTCTGCAGTTCACCTCTCTCTCTGTCTCTCTCTCTCTCTGCAGTTGACCTCTCTCTCTCTCTCTCTACAGTTCACCTCTCTCTCTCTCTCTCTCTCTGCAGTTCACCTCTCTCTCTCTCTCTCTGCAGTTTACCACTCTCTCTCTCTCTGCAGTTCTCCGCTCTCTCTCTGCAGTTCTCCTCTCTCTCTCTCTCTCTGCAGTTCTCCTCTCTCTCTCTCTGGAGTTCTCCTCTCTCTCTCTCTCTCTCTGCAGTTCTCTCTCTCTCTCTGCAGTTCTCCTCTCTCTCTATGCAGTTCTCCTCTCTCTCTCTCTGCAGTTCTCTCTCTCTCTCTTTCTGCAGTTCTCCTCTCTCTCTCTGCAGTTCTCCTCTCTCTCTCTCTCTGCAGTTCTCCTCTCTCTCTGCAGTTCTCCTCTCTCTCTCTCTCTGCAGTTCTCCTCTCTCTCTCTCTGGAGTTCTCCTCTCTCTCTCTCTCTCTCTCTCTGCAGTTCTCTCTCTCTCTCTGCAGTTCTCCTCTCTCTCTCTGCAGTTCTCCTCTCTCTCTCTCTGCAGTTCTCTCTCTCTCTCTTTCTGCAGTTCTCCTCTCTCTCTCTCTGCAGTTCTCTCTCTCTCTCTCTCTGCAGTCTCTCTCTCTCTCTCTCTCTCTCTGCAGTTCTCTCTCCTCTCTCTCTCTCTCTGCAGTTCTCCCCTCTCTCTCTCTATCTCTGCAGTTCTCCTCTCTCTCTCTCTCGCTCTCTCTCTCTGCAGTTCTCTCTCTCTCTCTCTCTCTCTCTCTCTCTCTCTGCAGTTCTCGTCTCTCTCTCTCTTTCTATCTGCAGTTCTCCCCCCTCTCTCTCACTCTCTCTCTCTCTGCAGTTCTCTCTCTCTCTGCAGTTCTCCCTCTCTCTCTCTCTCTGCAGTTCTCCTCTCTCTCTCTCTCTCTCCGCAGTTCTCCCCCTCTCTCTCTCTCTGCAGTTCTCCTCTCTCTCTCTCTGCAGTTCTCCTCTCTCTCTCTCTGCAGTTCTCTCTCTCTCTCTC
>NC_088242.1:3028703-3031736 GCF_036934945.1 Oncorhynchus masou masou
CTGGACATAACACTGTTTCAGCTGGTTATAGACCTGGTTATAGACCTGGACATAACACTGTTTCAGCTGGTTATAGACCAGGACATAACATTGTTTCAGCTGGTTATAGACCTGGACATAACACTGTTTCAGCTGGTTATAGACCTGGACATAACACTGTTTCAGCTGGTTATAGACCTGGTTATAGACCAGGACATAACATTGTTTCAGCTGGTTATAGACCTGGACATAACACTGTTTCAGCTGGTTATAGACCTGGTTATAGACCTGGACATAACACTGTTTCAGCTGGTTATAGACCTGGTTATAGACCAGGACATAACACTGTTTCAGCTGGTTATAGACCTGGACATAACACTGTTTCAGCTGGTTATAGACCAGGACATAACACTGTTTCAGCTGGTTATAGACCTGGTTATAGACCTGGACATAACACTGTTTCAGCTGGTTATAGACCAGGACATAACACTGTTTCAGCTGGTTATAGACCTGGATATAACACTGTTTCAGCTGGTTATAGACCTGGTTATAGACCTGGACATAACACTGTTTCAGCTGGTTATAGACCAGGACATAACACTGTTTCAGCTGGTTATAGACCTGGTTATAGACCTGGACATAACACTGTTTCAGCTGGTTATAGACCTGGACATAACACTGTTTCAGCTGGTTATAGACCTGGTTATAGACCTGGACATAACACTGTTTCAGCTGGTTATAGACCAGGACATAACACACGGGAACAGGTTCCCGTGCCTCGAACGAGGCAACTGGGGAGGTCTCAGCAAGCGGAGGTGACCGGTACGCTCTTGATCCCTGGGATGATTGTCTTGGTCGGCGTCCTGCAGCTGGAGTGACGCTTCGGGGTGGGGATACTGTCACGTCTGCTCCCTCTCCGGCCTCTAGGTCACCAGGCTGCTTGTTATGGTGCACACCTGTCACTATCGTCTCGCGCACCTGCGCCTCATGACACTCACCTGGACTCCATCACCTCCTTGATTATCTCCCCTATATCTGCCACTCCCCTTGGTTTTTCCTCAGGTGTTATTGACTCTGTTTTCATGTCGGTGCATTGTTTGTTTTTACATGTTTGTTTATTAAAACACTCCCTGAACTTACTTCCTGACTCTCAGCGCACATCGTTACAGAATAACACCTCACCTAAGGGAAGTGTTTTTTATTCCATGTTTGTGTCAGAGTAATGACATCGGGTCTGGGAACTGTTACAGGCTCTCTTGCCTCAACCAGATCACCAGGCTCCTCTGCCTTAGCCGGCTCGTCGGGCTTTCATCGTGTTTTAGAAGAAACACTATTTTGGGTCGCAAGCTCAGCGAGCAACACAAATCAGGGCTGACATATTTGCAAGTGTTTGGGAACTGCGTGTGACGCTGCAAACTGATGTCGAAATGATACAGGACATCTACTACATCTACTACTGGGATAATTAGATAGGTGACTGGAACCCAACTCTACTGGGATAATTAGATAGGTGACTGAAACCCAACTCTACTGGGATAATCAGATAGGTCCTGACTGACTGAAACCCAACTCTACTGGGATAATTAGATAGGTGACTGGAACCCAACTCTACTGGGATAATTAGATAGGTGACTGGAACCCAACTCTACTGGGATAATCAGATAGGTGACTGGAACCCAACTCTACTGGGATAATTAGATAGGTGACTGGAACCCAACTCTACTGGGATAATCAGATAGGTGACTGAAACCCAACTCTACTGGGATAATTAGATAGGTGACTGAAACCCAACTCTACTGGGATAATCAGATAGGTCCTGACTGACTGAAACCCAACTCTACTGGGATAATCAGATAGGTGACTGAAACCCAACTCTACTGGGATAATCAGATAGGTGACTGGAACCCAACTCTACTGGGATAATTAGATAGGTGACTGAAACCCAACTCTACTGGGATAATTAGATAGGTCCTGACTGACTGAAACCCAACTCTACTGGGATAATTAGATAGGTGACTGAAACCCAACTCTACTGGGATAATCAGATAGGTGACTGAAACCCAACTCTACTGGGATAATCAGATAGGTGACTGAAACCCAACTCTACTGGGATAATTAGATCGGTGACTGAAACCCAACTCTACTGGGATAATTAGATCGGTCCCGCAGTATTTTATTGTGTTGTATTTTTTAGTTCAAAATATGTATGGTAATTTTATGGCTATCAACTCAAGAATTATATCCTGCTGTCTGCATTGCATTTCTGAGTTCATAATATGTTCATGGTATTTTCATGGAGTATGAGCCCACCTCAACATAACTATCATCGCCATGCTACAGTAGCTGAAAACAAATAGTGTGAGAGGTTGATTTAATCTGTTATTTTTCCCTCCTGTGTAACGGCGTTCTTCTTTTGTTGAAAGAGAGTCGGACCGAAATGCAGCGTGTAAGTTACTCATGTTTAATAGTGAAGACAAACAAACGAACTATACATGAAATAACTTAATAAATACGAAAACAACAAACAGAACGTGAAACCTAATACAGCCTGACTGGTGCACACTACACAGAGACAGGAACAAACACCCACGAAATACAAAGCGAAAACCAGGCTACCTAAATACGGTTCCCAATCAGCGACAACGAGAATCACCTGACTCTGATTGAGAACCGCCTCAGGCAGCCAACCTATTAACACACACACACCCCTAATCAGCTACAATACCAAACACTACAAACCCCAATACGAAAATACAATACATAATAACCCCATGTCACACCCTGGTCTGACTAACTAATAAACTAAAACACAAAATACTAAGACCAAGGCGTGACATCCTGTTTCTAAGACATATTTTTTGACAGTGGTAAATATTGTTGAATTAATCCATGCAGCCCCCCCCCCCCCCCTTGTTAGTAATGGGACAAAACAGTTACAGGAGAAATGGTATTAATTTGTTTAATTAGTATAAGTCAACATTGTGGCGACCACTTTCCTGCACGAGGCTGGTCGACCTGGAGTGATTCAAAGGTCCCACTTTCACAGCTCTGTTT
>NC_088242.1:3032236-3044736 GCF_036934945.1 Oncorhynchus masou masou
GGATAAGAGCTTCTGCTAAATGACTTAAATGTAAATGTAAATGTTGGAACTAGAAGTAGAGCTGTCATGTCTGTTGGAACTAGAAACAGAGCTGTCATGTCTGTTGGAACTAGAAACAGAGCTGTCATGTCTGTTGGAACTAGAAGTAGAGCTGTCATGTCTGTTGGAACTAGAAGTAGAGCTGTCATGTCTGTTGGAACTAGATGTAGAGCTGTCATGGCTGTTGGAACTAGAAGTAGAGCTGTCATGTCTGTTTTAACTAGAAGTAGAGTTGTCATGTCTGTTGGAACTAGAAGTAGAGCTGTCATGTCTTTTGGAACTAGAAACAGAGCTGTCATGTCTGTTGGAACTAGAAGTAGAGCTGTCATGTCTGTTGGAACTAGAAGTAGAGCTGTCATTTCTGTTGGAACTAGAAACAGAGCTCTCATGTCTGTTGGAACTAGAAACAGAGCTGCCGTGTCTGTTGGAACTAGAAACAGAGCTGTCATGTCTGTTGGAACTAGAAACAGAGCTGTCATGTCTGTTGGAACTAGAAGTAGAGCTGTCATGTCTGTTGGAACTAGAAACAGAGCTGTCATGTCTGTTGGAACTAGAAACAGAGCTGTCATGTCTGTTGGAACTAGAAGTAGAGCTGTCATGTCTGTTGGAACTAGAAGTAGAGCTGTCATGTCTGTTTTAACTAGAAGTAGAGTTGTCATGTCTGTTGGAACTAGAAGTAGAGCTGTCATGTCTTTTGGAACTAGAAACAGAGCTGTCATGTCTGTTGGAACTAGAAGTAGAGCTGTCATGTCTGTTGGAACTAGAAGTAGAGCTGTCATGTCTGTTGGAACTAGAAACAGAGCTGTCATGTCTGTTGGAACTAGAAGTAGAGCTGTCATGTCTGTTGGAACTAGAAACAGAGCTGTCATGTCTGTTGGAACTAGAAGTAGAGCTGTCATGTCTGTTGGAACTAGAAGTAGAGCTGTCATGTCTGTTGGAACTAGATGTAGAGCTGTCATGGCTGTTGGAACTAGAAGTAGATCTGTCATGTCTGTTTTAACTAGAAGTAGAGTTGTCATGTCTGTTGGAACTAGAAGTAGAGCTGTCATGTCTTTTGGAACTAGAAACAGAGCTGTCATGTCTGTTGGAACTAGAAGTAGAGCTGTCATGTCTGTTGGAACTAGAAGTAGAGCTGTCATTTCTGTTGGAACTAGAAACAGAGCTCTCATGTCTGTTGGAACTAGAAACAGAGCTGCCGTGTCTGTTGGAACTAGAAACAGAGCTGTCATGTCTGTTGGAACTAGAAACAGAGCTGTCATGTCTGTTGGAACTAGAAGTAGAGCTGTCATGTCTGTTGGAACTAGAAACAGAGCTGTCATGTCTGTTGGAACTAGAAACAGAGCTGTCATGTCTGTTGGAACTAGAAGTAGAGCTGTCATGTCTGTTGGAACTAGAAGTAGAGCTGTCATGTCTGTTGGAACTAGAAACAGAGCTGTCATGTCTGTAGGAACTAGAAACAGAGCTGTCATGTCTGTTGGAACTAGAAACAGAGCTGTCATGTCTGTAGGAACTAGAAACAGAGCTGTCATGTCTGTTGGAACTAGAAACAGAGCTGTCATGTCTGTAGGAACTAGAAACAGAGCTGTGAAAGTGGGACCTTTGAATCACTCCAGGTCGACCAGCCTCGTGCAGGAAAGTGGTCGCCTACAATGTTGACTTATACTAATTAAACAAATTAATACCATTTCTCCTGTAACTGTTTTGTCCCATTACTAACAAGGGGGGGGGGGGCTGCATGGATTAATTCAACAATATTTACCACTGTCAAAAAATATGTCTTAGAAACAGGATGTCACGCCTTGGTCTTAGTATTTTGTGTTTTAGTTTATTAGTTAGTCAGACCAGGGTGTGACATGGGGTTATTATGTATTGTATTTTCGTATTGGGGTTTGTAGTGTTTGGTATTGTAGCTGATTAGGGGTGTGTGTGTGTTAATAGGTTGGCTGCCTGAGGCGGTTCTCAATCAGAGGCAGGTGATTCTCGTTGTCGCAGCCAGATCTGCCAGTCAGCCAGACTCTTCCAGATCTGCCAGTCAGCCAGACTCTTCCAGTCAGCCAGACTCTTCCAGTCAGCCAGACTCTTCCAGATCTGCCAGTCAACCAGACTCTTCCAGATCTGCCAGTCAACCAGACTCTTCCAGATCTGCCAGTCAGCCAGACTCTTCCAGATCTGCCAGTCAACCAGACTCTTCCAGATCTGCCAGTCAACCAGACCCTTCCAGATCTGCCAGTCAACCAGACTCTTCCAGATCTGCTAGTCAGCCAGGATCCGCCAGTCAGCCAGGATCCGCCAGTCAGCCAGGATCTGCCAGATCTGCTAGTCAGCCAGGATCCTCCAATCAGCCAGGATCTGCCAGATCTGCCAGTCAGCCAGGATCCGCCAGTCGGCCAGGATCCGCTAGTCAGCCAGGATCCGCCAGTCAGCCAGGATCCGCCAGTCAGCCAGGATCCGCCAGTCAGCCTGGATCTGCCGGATTCAACTGCCTGGCTGGGCTTCATCTCGGTACTGGGCTTCATCTCAGTACTGGGCTTTTTCTCAGTACTGGGCTTTTTCTCAGTGCTGGGCTTCATCTCAGTGCTGAGCTGCCCCTTAGTCCCGAGCTGCCCCTCAGTCCCGAGCTGCCCCTCAGTCCCGAGCTGCCCATCAGTCCCGAGCTGTCCCTCAGTCCCGAGCTGCCTCAGTCCCGAGCTGCTCCTCAGTCCCGAGCTGCCCCTCAGTCCCGAGCTGCCCCTCAGTCCCGAGCTGCCCCTCAGTCCCGAGCTGCCCATCAGTCCCGAGCTGTCCCTCAGTCCCGAGCTGCTCCTCTGTTATGTAGTGTTCTGGGTGAGGACTATTCGGCCATGGTCGGCGGTTAGGGTGGATTATCCATGGACGCGAAGGGGAGGAACAATGACATGTATGAAGTGGGGTCCACGTCCGGAGCCGGAACCG
Organism: Oncorhynchus masou masou; assembly: GCF_036934945.1. Lineage (NCBI taxonomy): Eukaryota > Metazoa > Chordata > Actinopteri > Salmoniformes > Salmonidae > Oncorhynchus > Oncorhynchus masou. The sequence goes on from NC_088242.1 coordinate 3,035,207, forward strand.
CCACCATGGACAGACGCCCACCTGGACCCTCCCTATGGTTTTGAGGTGCGTTCAGGAGTCCGCACCTTAGGGGGGGGGGGGGTTCTGTCACGCCTTGGTCTTAGTATTTTGTGTTTTAGTTTATTAGTTAGTCAGACCAGGGTGTGACATGGGGTTATTATGTATTGTATTTTCGTATTGGGGTTTGTAGTGTTTGGTATTGTAGCTGATTAGGGGTGTGTGTGTGTTAATAGGTTGGCTGCCTGAGGCGGTTCTCAATCAGAGTCAGGTGATTCTCGTTGTCGCTGATTGGGAACCGTATTTAGGTAGCCTGGTTTTCGCTTTGTATTTCGTGGGTGTTTGTTCCTGTCTCTGTGTAGTGTGCACCAGTCAGGCTGTATTAGGTTTCACGTTCTGTTTGTTGTTTTCGTATTTATTAAGTTATTTCATGTATAGTTCGTTTGTTTGTCTTCACTATTAAACATGAGTAACTTACACACTGCATTTCGGTCCGACTCTCTTTCAACAAAAGAAGAACGCCGTTACACAGGAGGGAAAAATAACAGATTAAATCAACCTCTCACACTATTTGTTTTCAGCTACTGTAGCATGGCGATGATAGTTATGTTGAGGTGGGCTCATACTCCATGAAAATACCATGAACATATTATGAACTCAGAAATGCAATGCAGACAGCAGGATATAATTCTTGAGTTGATAGCCATAAAATTACCATACATATTTTGAACTAAATAATACAACACAATAAAATACTGCGGGACCAATCTAATTATCCCAGTAGAGTTGGGTTTCAGTCACTATCTAATTATCCCAGTAGAGTTGGGTTTTAGTCACCTATCTAATTATCCCAGTAGAGTTGGGTTTCAGTCAGTCAGGACCTATCTGATTATCCCAGTAGAGTTGGGTTTCAGTCACTATCTAATTATCCCAGTAGAGTTGGGTTTCAGTCAGTCAGGACCTATCTAATTATCCCAGTAGAGTTGGGTTTCAGTCACTATCTAATTATCCCAGTAGAGTTGGGTTTCAGTCAGTCAGGACCTATCTGATTATCCCAGTAGAGTTGGGTTTCAGTCACTATCTAATTATCCCAGTAGAGTTGGGTTTCAGTCACTATCTAATTATCCCAGTAGAGTTGGGTTTCAGTCAGTCAGGACCTATCTAATTATCCCAGTAGAGTTGGGTTTCAGTCACTATCTAATTATCCCAGTAGAGTTGGGTTTCAGTCAGTCAGGACCTATCTAATTATCCCAGTAGAGTTGGGTTCCAGTCACCTATCTAATTATCCCAGTAGAGTTGGATTCCAGTCAGTCAGGACCTATCTAATTATCCCAGTAGAGTTGGGTTTCAGTCACTATCTAATTATCCCAGTAGAGTTGGGTTTCAGTCAGTCAGGACCTATCTAATTATCCCAGTAGAGTTGGGTTTCAGTCACTATCTAATTATCCCAGTAGAGTTGGGTTTCAGTCACTATCTAATTATCCCAGTAGAGTTGGGTTTCAGTCACATATCTAATTATCCCAGTAGAGTTGGGTTTCAGTCACTATCTAATTATCCCAGTAGAGTTGGGTTTCAGTCACTATCTGATTATCCCAGTAGAGTTGGGTTCCAGTCACCTCTCTAATTATCCCAGTAGAGTTGGGTTTCAGTCACTATCTAATTATCCCAGTAGAGTTGGGTTTCAGTCACCTATCTAATTATCCCAGTAGAGTTGGGTTTCAGTCACTATCTAATTATCCCAGTAGAGTTGGGTTTCAGTCACATATCTAATTATCCCAGTAGAGTTGGGTTTCAGTCAGTCAGGACCTATCTAATTATCCCAGTAGAGTTGGGTTTCAGTCACCTATCTGATTATCCCAGTAGAGTTGGGTTTCAGTCAGTCAGGACCTATCTAATTATCCCAGTAGAGTTGGGTTTCAGTCACCTATCTAATTATCCCAGTAGAGTTGGGTTCCAGTCACCTATCTGATTATCCCAGTAGAGTTGGGTTTCAGTCACATATCTAATTATCCCAGTAGAGTTGGGTTCCAGTCACCTATCTAATTATCCCAGTAGAGTTGGGTTTCAGTCACTATCTAATTATCCCAGTAGAGTTGGGTTCCAGTCAGTCAGGACCTATCTAATTATCCCAGTAGAGTTGGGTTTCAGTCACCTATCTAATTATCCCAGTAGAGTTGGGTTTCAGTCACCTATCTAATTATCCCAGTAGAGTTGGGTTCCAGTCAGTCAGGACCTATCTAATTATCCCAGTAGAGTTGGGTTTCAGTCACTATCTAATTATCCCAGTAGAGTTGGGTTCCAGTCAGTCAGGACCTATCTAATTATCCCAGTAGAGTTGGGTTTCAGTCACTATCTAATTATCCCAGTAGAGTTGGGTTTCAGTCACCTATCTGATTATCCCAGTAGAGTTGGGTTTCAGTCACCTATCTGATTATCCCAGTAGAGTTGGGTTTCAGTCAGTCAGGACCAATCTAATTATCCCAGTAGAGTTGGGTTTCAGTCACCTATCTGATTATCCCAGTAGAGTTGGGTTTCAGTCAGTCAGGACCTATCTAATTATCCCAGTAGAGTTGGGTTTCAGTCACCTATCTAATTATCCCAGTAGAGTTGGGTTTCAGTCGGTCAGGACCTATCTAATTATCCCAGTAGTAGATGTAGTAGATGTCCTGTATCATTTCGACATCAGTTTGCAGCGTCACACGCAGTTCCCAAACACTTGCAAATATGTCAGCCCTGATCTGTGTTGCTCGCTGAGCTTGCGAGCCTCGCTGTCTGTTCCAAATGGCACCCTGTTCCCTTTGATCTGATTATCCCAGTAGAGTTGGGTTTCAGTCACTATCTAATTATCCCAGTAGAGTTGGGTTTCAGTCACTATCTAATTATCCCAGTAGAGTTGGGTTTCAGTCAGTCAGGACCTATCTAATTATCCCAGTAGAGTTGGGTTTCAGTCACTATCTAATTATCCCAGTAGAGTTGGGTTTCAGTCAGTCAGGACCTATCTAATTATCCCAGTAGAGTTGGGTTCCAGTCACCTATCTAATTATCCCAGTAGAGTTGGATTCCAGTCAGTCAGGACCTATCTAATTATCCCAGTAGAGTTGGGTTTCAGTCACTATCTAATTATCCCAGTAGAGTTGGGTTTCAGTCAGTCAGGACCTATCTAATTATCCCAGTAGAGTTGGGTTTCAGTCACTATCTAATTATCCCAGTAGAGTTGGGTTTCAGTCACTATCTAATTATCCCAGTAGAGTTGGGTTTCAGTCACATATCTAATTATCCCAGTAGAGTTGGGTTTCAGTCACTATCTAATTATCCCAGTAGAGTTGGGTTTCAGTCACTATCTGATTATCCCAGTAGAGTTGGGTTCCAGTCACCTCTCTAATTATCCCAGTAGAGTTGGGTTTCAGTCACTATCTAATTATCCCAGTAGAGTTGGGTTTCAGTCACCTATCTAATTATCCCAGTAGAGTTGGGTTTCAGTCACCTATCTGATTATCCCAGTAGAGTTGGGTTCCAGTCACCTATCTGATTATCCCAGTAGAGTTGGGTTCCAGTCACCTATCTGATTATCCCAGTAGAGTTGGGTTCCAGTCACCTATCTAATTATCCCAGTAGAGTTGGGTTCCAGTCAGTCAGGACCTATCTAATTATCCCAGTAGAGTTGGGTTTCAGTCACCTATCTAATTATCCCAGTAGAGTTGGGTTTCAGTCACATATCTAATTATCCCAGTAGAGTTGGGTTTCAGTCAGTCAGGACCTATCTAATTATCCCAGTAGAGTTGGGTTTCAGTCACCTATCTGATTATCCCAGTAGAGTTGGGTTTCAGTCAGTCAGGACCTATCTAATTATCCCAGTAGAGTTGGGTTTCAGTCACCTATCTAATTATCCCAGTAGAGTTGGGTTCCAGTCACCTATCTGATTATCCCAGTAGAGTTGGGTTTCAGTCACCTATCTAATTATCCCAGTAGAGTTGGGTTCCAGTCACCTATCTAATTATCCCAGTAGAGTTGGGTTTCAGTCACTATCTAATTATCCCAGTAGAGTTGGGTTCCAGTCAGTCAGGACCTATCTAATTATCCCAGTAGAGTTGCGTTTCAGTCACCTATCTAATTATCCCAGTAGAGTTGGGTTTCAGTCACCTATCTAATTATCCCAGTAGAGTTGGGTTCCAGTCAGTCAGGACCTATCTAATTATCCCAGTAGAGTTGGGTTTCAGTCACTATCTAATTATCCCAGTAGAGTTGGGTTCCTGTCAGTCAGGACCTATCTAATTATCCCAGTAGAGTTGGGTTTCAGTCACTATCTAATTATCCCAGTAGAGTTGGGTTTCAGTCACCTATCTGATTATCCCAGTAGAGTTGGGTTTTCAGTCACCTATCTGATTATCCCAGTAGAGTTGGGTTTCAGTCAGTCAGGACCAATCTAATTATCCCAGTAGAGTTGGGTTTCAGTCACCTATCTGATTATCCCAGTAGAGTTGGGTTTCAGTCAGTCAGGACCTATCTAATTATCCCAGTAGAGTTGGGTTCCAGTCACCTCTCTAATTATCCCAGTAGAGTTGGGTTTCAGTCACCTATCTAATTATCCCAGTAGAGTTGGGTTTCAGTCGGTCAGGACCTATCTAATTATCCCAGTAGTAGATGTAGTAGATGTCCTGTATCATTTCGACATCAGTTTGCAGCGTCACACGCAGTTCCCAAACACTTGCAAATATGTCAGCCCTGATCTGTGTTGCTCGCTGAGCTTGCGAGCCTCGCTGTCTGTTCCAAATGGCACCCTGTTCCCTTTATAGTGTGCTACTTGTGACTAGGGTGCATAGGAGAAGGAACCACTTAAAAAGAAGCAAACTCTCAAAATTCAAAATGCTAGCTCCTCGACAACAATGGTTTAAATCTTTCAGAATGGCTGAATTGTGTTTTAGAAGAAACACTTTTTTGGGTGACATTTATACATTACTGCCCCACAGTGGCAGGAAGTGGCATTATACATTACTGCCCCACAGTGGCAGGAAGTGGCATTATACATTACTGCCCCACAGTGGCAGGAAGTGGCATTATACATTACTGCCCCATAGTGGCAGGAAGTGGCATTATACATTACTGCCACATAGTGGCAGGAAGTGGCATTATACATTACTGCCCCACAGTGGCAATGGCTGTCACATCAACTCAAATGTAAATAAATGTAAATAAAAGTATATTAAACATTACGCAGAGTGGCCAGATGGAAGCCACTCCTTTGTAAATGTCACCCAAAATAGTGTTTCTTCTAAAACACGATGAAAGCCCGACGAGCCGGCTAAGGCAGAGGAGCCTGGTGATCTGGTTGAGGCAAGAGAGCCTGTAACAGTTCCCAGACCCGATGTCATTACTCTGACACAAACATGGAATAAAAAACACTTCCCTTAGGTGAGGTGTTATTCTGTAACGATGTGCGCTGAGAGTCAGGAAGTAAGTTCAGAGAGTGTTTTAATAAACAAACATGTAAAAACAAACAATGCACCGACATGAAAACAGAGTCAATAACACCTGAGGAAAAAACCAAGGGGAGTGGCAGATATAGGGGAGATAATCAAGGAGGTGATGGAGTCCAGGTGAGTGTCATGAGGCGCAGGTGCGCGAGACGATAGTGACAGGTGTGCACCATAACAAGCAGCCTGGTGACCTAGAGGCCGGAGAGGGAGCAGACGTGACAGTATCCCCACCCCGACGCGTCACTCCAGCTGCAGGACGCCGACCAAGACAATCATCCCAGGGATCAAGAGCGTACCGGTCACCTCCGCTTGCTGAGACCTCCCCAGTTGCCTCGATCGAGGCACGGGAACCTGTTCCCGTGTGTTATGTCCTGGTCTATAACCAGCTGAAACAGTGTTATGTCCAGGTCTATAACCAGCTGAAACAGTGTTATGTCCAGGTCTATAACCAGGTCTATAACCAGCTGAAACAGTGTTATGTCCTGGTCTATAACCAGGTCTATAACCAGCTGAAACAGTGTTATGTCCTGGTCTATAACCAGCTGAAACAGTGTTATGTCCTGGTCTATAACCAGCTGAAACAGTGTTATGTCCTGGTCTATAACCGGCTGAAACAGTGTTATGTCCAGGTCTATAACCAGCTGAAACAGTGTTATGTCCAGGTCTATAACCAGGTCTATAACCAGCTGAAACAGTGTTATGTCCAGGTCTATAACCAGGTCTATAACCAGCTGAAACAGTGTTATGTCCTGGTCTATAACCAGCTGAAACAGTGTTATGTCCTGGTCTATAACCAGGTCTATAACCAGCTGAAACAGTGTTATGTCCAGGTCTATAACCAGGTCTATAACCAGCTGAAACAGTGTTATGTCCAGGTCTATAACCAGGTCTATAACCAGCTGAAACAGTGTTATGTCCAGGTCTATAACCAGCTGAAACAATGTTATGTCCTGGTCTATAACCAGCTGAAACAGTGTTATGTCCAGGTCTATAACCAGGTCTATAACCAGCTGAAACAGTGTTATGTCCTGGTCTATAACCAGCTGAAACAGTGTTATGTCCAGGTCTATAACCAGGTCTATAACCAGCTGAAACAGTGTTATGTCCAGGTCTATAACCAGGTCTATAACCAGCTGAAACAGTGTTATGTCCAGGTCTATAACCAGGTCTATAACCAGCTGAAACAGTGTTATGTCCAGGTCTATAACCAGGTCTATAACCAGCTGAAACAGTGTTATGTCCAGGTCTATAACCGCTGAAACAGTGTTATGTCCAGGTCTATAACCAGCTGAAACAGTGTTATGTCCTGGTCTATAACCAGCTGAAACAGTGTTATGTCCAGGTCTATAACCAGCTGAAACAGTGTTATGTCCAGGTCTATAACCAGCTGAAACAGTGTTATGTCCAGGTCTATAACCAGCTGAAACAGTGTTATGTCCAGGTCTATAACCAGGTATATAACCAGCTGAAACAGTGTTATGTCCAGGTCTATAACCAGCTGAAACAGTGTTATGTCCAGGTCTATAACCAGCTGAAACAGTGTTATGTCCAGGTCTATAACCAGCTGAAACAGTGTTATGTCCAGGTCTATAACCAGGTATATAACCAGCTGAAACAGTTTTATGTCCTGGTCTATAACCAGCTGAAACAGTGTTATGTCCAGTTCTATAACCAGCTGAAACAGTGTTATGTCCAGGTCTATAACCAGGTCTATAACCAGCTGAAACAGTGTTATGTCCAGGTCTATAACCAGGTCTATAACCAGCTGAAACAGTGTTATGTCCAGGTCTATAACCAGGTCTATAACCAGCTGAAACAGTGTTATGTCCAGGTCTATAACCGCTGAAACAGTGTTATGTCCAGGTCTATAACCAGCTGAAACAGTGTTATGTCCTGGTCTATAACCAGCTGAAACAGTGTTATGTCCAGGTCTATAACCAGCTGAAACAGTGTTATGTCCAGGTCTATAACCAGCTGAAACAGTGTTATGTCCAGGTCTATAACCAGCTGAAACAGTGTTATGTCCAGGTCTATAACCAGGTATATAACCAGCTGAAACAGTGTTATGTCCAGGTCTATAACCAGCTGAAACAGTGTTATGTCCAGGTCTATAACCAGCTGAAACAGTGTTATGTCCAGGTCTATAACCAGGTATATAACCAGCTGAAACAGTTTTATGTCCAGGTCTATAACCAGGTCTATAACCAGCTGAAACAGTGTTATGTCCAGGTCTATAACCAGGTATATAACCAGCTGAAACAGTGTTATGTCCAGGTCTATAACCAGCTGAAACAGTGTTATGTCCAGGTCTATAACCAGCTGAAACAGTGTTATGTCCAGGTCTATAACCAGGTATATAACCAGCTGAAACAGTTTTATGTCCAGGTCTATAACCAGGTCTATAACCAGCTGAAACAGTGTTATGTCCTGGTCTATAACCAGCTGAAACAGTGTTATGTCCAGGTCTATAACCAGCTGAAACAGTGTTATGTCCTGGTCTATAACCAGGTCTATAACCAACTGAAACAGTGTTATGTCCAGGTCTATAACCAGCTGAAACAGTGTTATGTCCAGGTCTATAACCAGCTGAAACAGTGTTATGTCCTGGTCTATAACCAGCTGAAACAGTGTTATGTCCAGGTCTATAACCAGCTGAAACAGTGTTATGTCCAGGTCTATGACCAGGTATATAACCAGCTGAAACAGTTTTATGTCCAGGTCTATAACCAGGTCTATAACCAGCTGAAACAGTTTTATGTCCAGGTCTATAACCAACTGAAACAGTGTTATGTCCTGGTCTATAACCAGGTCTATAACCAACTGAAACAGTGTTATGTCCAGGTCTATAACCAGCTGAAACAGTGTTATGTCCAGGTCTATAACCAGCTGAAACAGTGTTATGTCCTGGTCTATAACCAGCTGAAACAGTGTTATGTCCAGGTCTATAACCAGGTCTATAACCAGCTGAAACAGTGTTATGTCCAGGTCTATAACCAGGTATATAACCAGCTGAAACAGTTTTATGTCCAGGTCTATAACCAGGTCTCTAACCAGCTGAAACAGTTTTATGTCCAGGTCTATAACCAACTGAAACAGTGTTATGTCCTGGTCTATAACCAGGTCTATAACCAACTGAAACAGTGTTATGTCCAGGTCTATAACCAGCTGAAACAGTGTTATGTCCTGGTCTATAACCAGCTGAAACAGTGTTATGTCCAGGTCTATAACCAGGTCTATAACCAGCTGAAACAGTGTTATGTCCAGGTCTATAACCAGGTCTATAACCAGCTGAAACAGTGTTATGTCCAGGTCTATAACCAGCTGAAACAGTGTTATGTCCAGTTCTATAACCAGCTGAAACAGTGTTATGTCCAGGTCTATAACCAGGTATATAACCAGCTGAAACAGTTTTATGTCCAGGTCTATAACCAGGTCTATAACCAGTTGAAACAGTTTTATGTCCAGGTCTATAACCAACTGAAACAGTGTTATGTCCTGGTCTATAACCAGGTCTATAACCAACTGAAACAGTGTTATGTCCAGGTCTATAACCAGCTGAAACAGTGTTATGTCCAGGTCTATAACCAGCTGAAACAGTGTTATGTCCAGGTCTATAACCAGCTGAAACAGTGTTATGTCCAGGTCTATAACTAGCTGAAACAGTGTTATGTCCAGGTCTATAACCAGCTGAAACAGTGTTATGTCCAGGTCTATAACCAGCTGAAACAGGTTTATGTCCAGGTCTATAACCAGGTCTATAACCAGCTGAAACAGTGTTATGTCCAGGTCTATAACCAGCTGAAACAGTGTTATGTCCAGGTCTATAACCAGCTGAAACAGTGTTATGTCCAGGTCTATAACCAGGTCTATAACCAACGGAAACAGTGTTATGTCCAGGTCTATAACCAGCTGAAACAGTGTTATGTCCAGGTCTATAACCAGCTGAAACAGTGTTATGTCCAGGTCTATAACCAGGTATATAACCAGCTGAAACAGTTTTATGTCCTGGTCTATAACCAGCTGAAACAGTGTTATGTCCAGTTCTATAACCAGCTGAAA
>NC_088242.1:3049736-3064736 GCF_036934945.1 Oncorhynchus masou masou
CTCTCTAACCGTGTTCCAGGGGTCATGTTTGACTCGACTCTGTGGGTTATGGGCTCTCTAACCGTGTTCCAGGGTCATGTTTGACTCGACTCTGTGGGTTATGGGCTCTCTAACCGTGTTCCAGGGGTCATGTTTGACTCGACTCTGTGGGTTATGGGCTCTCTAACCGTGTTCCAGGGGTCATGTTTGACTCGACTCTGTGGGTTATGGGCTCTCTAACCGTGTTCCAGGGGTCATGTTTGACTCGACTCTGTGGGTTATGGGCTCTCTAACCGTGTTCCAGGGGTCATGTTTGACTCGACTCTGTGGGTTGTGGGCTCTCTAACCGTGTTCCAGGGGTCATGTTTGACTCGACTCTGTGGGTAATGGGCTCTCTAACCGTGTTCCAGGGGTCATGTTTGACTCGACTCTGTGGGTAATGGGCTCTCTAACCGTGTTCCAGGGTCATGTTTGACTCGACTCTGTGGGTAATGGGCTCTCTAACCGTGTTCCAGGGTCATGTTTGACTCGACTCTGTGGGTAATGGGCTCTCTAACCGTGTTCCAGGGGTCATGTTTGACTCCACTCTGTGGGTAATGGGCTCTCTAACCGTGTTCCAGGGGTCATGTTTGACTCGACTCTGTGGGTTATGGGCTCTCAAACCGTGTTCCAGGGGTCATGTTTGACTCGACTCTGTGGGTTATGGGCTCTCAAACCGTGTTCCAGGGGTCATGTTTGACTCGACTCTGTGGGTTATGGGCTCTCAAACCGTGTTCCAGGGGTCATGTTTGACTCGACTCTGTGGGTTATGGGCTCTCAAACCGTGTTCCAGGGGTCATGTTTGACTCGACTCTGTGGGTTATGGGCTCTCTAACCGTGTTCCAGGGGTCATGTTTGACTCGACTCTGTGGGTTATGGGCTCTCTAACCGTGTTCCAGGGTCATGTTTGACTCGACTCTGTGGGTTATGGGCTCTCTAACCGTGTTCCAGGGGTCATGTTTGACTCGACTCTGTGGGTTATGGGCTCTCAAACCGTGTTCCAGGGGTCATGTTTGACTCGACTCTGTGGGTTATGGGCTCTCAAACCGTGTTCCAGGGTCATGTTTGACTCGACTCTGTGGGTTATGGGCTCTCAAACCGTGTTCCAGGGGTCATGTTTGACTCGACTCTGTGGGTTATGGGCTCTCAAACCGTGTTCCAGGGGTCATGTTTGACTCGACTCTGTGGGTTATGGGCTCTCTAACCGTGTTCCAGGGGTCATGTTTGACTCGACTCTGTGGGTTATGGGCTCTCTAACCGTGTTCCAGGGGTCATGTTTGACTCGACTCTGTGGGTTATGGGCTCTCTAACCGTGTTCCAGGGGTCATGTTTGACTCGACTCTGTGGGTTATGGGCTCTCAAACCGTGTTCCAGGGGTCATGTTTGACTCGACTCTGTGGGTTATGGGCTCTCAAACCGTGTTCCAGGGGTCATGTTTGACTCGACTCTGTGGGTTATGGGCTCTCAAACCGTGTTCCAGGGGTCATGTTTGACTCGACTCTGTGGGTTATGGGCTCTCAAACCGTGTTCCAGGGGTCATGTTTGACTCAACTCTGTGGGTTATGGGCTCTCAAACCGTGTTCCAGGGGTCATGTTTGACTCGACTCTGTGGGTTATGGGCTCTCAAACCGTGTTCCAGGGGTCATGTTTGACTCGACTCTGTGGGTTATGGGCTCTCAAACCGTGTTCCAGCGGTCATGTTTCATTAGACTCGGTAGGTTATGGGCTCTCTAATCGTGTTCCAGGGGTCATGTTTCACTAGGGTCAGTAGGTAATGGGCTCTCTAACCGTGTTCTAGGGATTCATGTTTCACTAGACTCAGTAGGTTATGGGCTCTCAAACCATGTTCCAGGGGTCTTGTTTCACTAGACTCAGTAAGTTATGGGCTCTCAAACCGTGTTCCAGGGATTCATGTTTCACTAGACTCAGTAGGTTATGGGCTCTCAAACCGTGTTCCAGGAGTCATGTTTCACTAGACTCGGTAGGTTATGGGCTCTCTAATCGTGTTCCAGGGGTCATTTTTCACTAGGGTCAGTAGGTTATGGGCTCTCTAATCGTGTTCCAGGGATTCATGTTTCACTAGAGTCAGTAGGTTATGGGCTCTCTAAACGTGTTCTAGGGATTCATGTTTCACTAGACTCAGTAGGTTATGGGCTCTCAAACCGTGTTCCAGGGATTCATGTTTCACTAGACTCAGTAGGTTATGGGCTCTCAAACCGTGTTCCAGGAGTCATGTTTCACTAGACTCGGTAAGTTATGGGCTCTCTAATCGTGTTCCAGGGGTCATGTTTCACTAGGGTCAGTAGGTTATGGGCTCTCTAATCGTGTTCCAGGGATTCATGTTTCACTAGGGTCCGTAGGTTATGGGCTCTCTAACCGTGTTCTAGGGATTCATGTTTCACTAGACTCAGTAGGTTATGGGCTCTCTAACCGTGTTCTAGGGATTCATGTTTCACTAGACTCAGTAGGTTATGGGCTCTCAAACCGTGTTCCAGGGGTCTTGTTTCATTAGACTCAGTAGGTTATGGGCTCTCTAACCATGTTCCAGGGATTCATGTTTCACTAGACTCAGTAGGTTATGGGCTCTCAAACCGTGTTCCAGGGATTCATGTTTCACTAGACTCAGTAGGTTATGGGCTCTCAAACCGTGTTCCAGGGGTCATGTTTCACCAGGGTCGGTAGGTTATGGGCTCTCTAACCGTGTTCCAGTGATTCATGTTTCACCAGGGTCAGTAGGTTATGGGCTCTCTAATCGTGTTCCAGGGATTCATGTTTCACTAGGGTCCGTAGGTTATGGGCTCTCTAACCGTGTTCTAGGGATTCATGTTTCACTAGACTCAGTAGGTTATGGGCTCTCAAACCGTGTTCTAGGGATTCATGTTTCACTAGACTCAGTAGGTTATGGGCTCTCAAACCGTGTCCCAGGGGTCATGTTTCACAAGACTCAGTAGGTTATGGGCTCTCTAACCGTGTTCCAGGGGTCTTGTTTCATTAGACTCAGTAGGTTATGGGCTCTCTAACCGTGTTCCAGGGATTCATGTTTCACTAGACTCGGTAGGTTATGGGCTCTCAAACCGTGTTCCAGGGGTCATGTTTCACTAGGGTCAGTAGGTTATGGGCTCTCTAGCCGTGTCCCAGGGGTCATGTTTCACAAGACTCAGTAGGTTATGGGCTCTCTAACCGTGTCCCAGGGGTCATGTTTCACAAGACTCAGTAGGTTATGGGCTCTCTAACCGTGTTCCAGGGGTCTTGTTTCATTAGACTCAGTAGGTTATGGGCTCTCTAACCGTGTTCCAGGGATTCATGTTTCACTAGACTCGGTAGGTTATGAGCTCTCAAACCGTGTTCCAGGGGTCCAAGGCCTAGAGTTGAAGTTTGGAGTTATTTGGCCACTTTAGTTGTGATACAAACCTTAACCTTTTTGTCTTTTAGACATGTTTTAGATATAGTAAATGTCACTGCACAACAGACCATTCTAATAACCCCTCCAAAGGAAATTTGATCAAGTTGGCCCAATTCAAATATTTCCAAAGTAAATAGCAGTGGCCACCAACCAATCTCCAAGGCATTCCTTGTCGACCACCAACCAATCTCCAAGGCATTCCTAGTCGACCACCAACCAATCTCCAAGGCATTCCTAGTCCAACACCAACCAATCTCCAAGGCATTCCTAGTCGACCACCAACCAATCTCCAAGGCATTCCTAGTCGACCACCAACCAATCTCCAAGGCATTCCTAGTCGACCACCAACCACTCTCCAAGGCATTCCTAGTCGACCACCAACCAATCTCCAAGGCATTCCTAGTCGACCACCAACCAATCTCCAAGGCATTCCTAGTCGACCACCAACCAATCTCCAAGGCATTCCTAGTCGACCACCAACCAATCTCCAAGGCATTCCTAGTCGACCACCAACCAATCTCCAAGGCATTCCTAGTCGACCACCAACCAATCTCCAAGGCAGTATGCTCTTGATTCAGCAGCTCTACCGCCACAAGGGCAAAGTGTTCCCGATGTTGAACCATTTCATGTGTCTGAAGTTAGAACTCTGCCTACCCAGAGACGAGACCAAATCAAGTGTATCTATAGGCCGACCGCTGGCCAATCAGATAGCTCTGATCTACGTGTCTGCACAGTTTCCTCGAGCAATAGACTAAAATAGACTAGTTTACAATTGGCTCATTCATCCACCCTCCTCCTCTCCCCTGTAACTATTCCCCAGGTCGTTGCTGTAAATGAGAATGTGTTCTCAGTCAACTTACCTGGAAAAATAACGGATAAATAAAAATAAATAAATAAAATAAAAATAACCATGGAACACACAGCAAAGGTGAGATATAATATATTTTATTTATTTAACTGGGCAAGTCAGTTAAGAACAAATTCTTATTTTCAATGACGGTTAACTGGTCTAGGAACAGTGGGTTAACTGCCTGTTCAGGGGCAGAATGACCATTTCATACCTTGTCAGCTCAGGGGTTTGAACTTGCAACCTTCCAGTTACTAGTCCAACACTCTAACCACTAGGCTACCTGCTCTAACCACTAGGCTACCTGCTCTAACCACTAGGCTACCTGCTCTAACCACTAGGCTACCTGCTCTAACCACTAGGCTACCTGCTCTAACCACTAGGCTACCTGCTCTAACCACTAGGCTACCTGCTCTGACCACTAGGCTACCTGCTCTAACCACTAGGCTACCTTGCCGCCCTAGGGTGGCATAGAACCATGGCTAGAGAGACGCTCAACGAATAGAGCTGCTGTTTATGAGTAAGTTCATGTTTACATTTTCGTTTATAAAAGTTTACGTTTATATTTATACACCTGTATTATCCATAAAATGGGCATCAGTCCCTCACCAAGCACCTCTATGTACAAGGTGTTCTCTACTGTCTCTGCCTGACAGTCAGGAAATACAGTAGCTGCCTTGTATAACACCACCCAGCCGTAACTAATGCACTGATTGCCCTGCCATGGACCTATCTAAGTCATTCAGAGGCCCTGCAGGTCAACTCCAGGGAGAATTGCAGACCTGGATTCAAACACTATTTAAAGACTTTCAAAACACATGATCAGTTTATTCTTTAAACAGGGGCAGGCAAACGACAGGGCAAGCAGGGGGGAACAGCAGGCGGGGTCAGGTTCAGGCAGAGGTCGGTGATACAGAGTAGAGGCAAAGATACAGGTCGGCAGGGTCAGGGCAGGCAGGAAAGGTCAAAACCGGGAAACTAGAAAACAAGGACTATAACAAAGCCAGGCGCAAGGGAACCCGCAGGTAGGTATGAATGAACAAAACGAACTGGCACAGACAGACAGAAAACACAGGTATAAGTACCCTGGGGCTAATGGGGGAGATGGCTGACACATGGAGGGGGTGGAGACAAACACAAGGACAGGTGAAACAGATCAGGGCGTGAAACACATTGATTGTTTGCTCTAGACTGCCTGGAGGGCAGGGTTTGCTATTTTGCAACTCTCTTATTAGTCCAAGGAAGCTCAATCAAGAACCGATAAAGGTTTTGAAATTAGCTTTTTCGAATAGTGTGTGAACCCAGGCCTGGCTCCAGCCCAGGCACAGGGCAGTACGTTCAGTCCTAGGTGTTACCACAGGGCGTTCGGTCCTAGGTGTCACCACAGGGCGTTCAGTCCTAGGAGTTACCACAGGGCAGGGCGTTCAGTCCTAGGTGTTACCACAGGGCATTCAGTCCTAGATGTTACCACAGGGCGTTCAGTCCTAGGAGTTACCACAGGGCAGGGCGTTCGGTCCTAGGTGTTACCACAGGGCGTTCAGTCCTAGGTGTTACCACAGGGCGTTCAGTCCTAGGAGTTACCACAGGGCAGGGCGTTCGGTCCTAGGTGTTACCACAGGGCGTTCAGTCCTAGGTGTTACCACAGGGCGTTCAGTCCTAGGTGTTACCACAGGGCGTTCAGTCCTAGGTGTCACCACAGGGCGTTCAGTCCTAGGTGTTACCACAGGGCGTTCAGTCCTAGGTGTCACCACAGGGCAGGGTGTTCAGTCCTAGGTGTCACCACAGGGCAGGGCGTTCAGTCCTAGATGTCACCACAGGGCAGGGTGTTCAGTCCTAGGTGTTACCACAGGGCGTTCAGTCCTAGATGTCACCACAGGGCAGGGCGTTCAGTCCTAGGTGTCACCACAGGGCAGGGTGTTCAGTCCTAGGTGTCACCACAGGGCGTTCAGTCCTAGCTGTTACCACAGGGCAGGGCATTCAGTCCTAGGTGTCACCACAGGGCAGGGTGTTCAGTCCTAGCTGTTACCACAGGGCAGGGTGTTCAGTCCTAGCTGTTACCACAGGGCGTTCAGTCCTAGCTGTTACCACAGGGCGTTCAGTCCTAGGTGTCACCACAGGGCGTTCAGTCCTAGGTGTCACCACAGGGCAGGGTGTTCAGTCCTAGCTGTTACCACAGGGTGTTCAGTCCTAGCTGTTACCACAGGGCGTTCAGTCCTAGCTGTTACCACAGGGCGTTCAGTCCTAGGTGTCACCACAGGGCAGGGTGTTCAGTCCTAGCTGTTACCAGAGGGCGTTCAGTCCTAGCTGTCACCACAGGGCGCTCAGTCCTAGCTGTTACCAGAGGGCGTTCAGTCCTAGCTGTTACCACAGGGCGTTCAGTCCTAGGTGTCACCACAGGGCGTTCAGTCCTAGGTGTCACCACAGGGTGTTCAGTCCTAGGTGTTACCACAGGGCGTTCAGTCCTAGGTGTCACCACAGGGTGTTCAGTCCTAGGTGTTACCACAGGGTGTTCAGTCCTAGGTGTTACCACAGGGCAGGGCGTTCAGTCCTAGGTGTTACCACAGGGTGTTCAGTCCTAGGTGTTACCACAGGGCAGGGCGTTCAGTCCTAGGTGTTACCACAGGGCAGGGCGTTCAGTCCTAGGTGTCACCACAGGGCAGGGTGTTCAGTCCTAGGTGTTACCACAGGGCAGGGCGTTCAGTCCTAGGTGTCACCACAGGGTGTTCAGTCCTAGGTGTCATCACAGGGCGTTCAGTCCTAGGTGTTACCACAGGGCGTTCAGTCCTAGGTGTCACCACAGGGTGTTCAGTCCTAGGTGTTACCACAGGGTGTTCAGTCCTAGGTGTTACCACAGGGCAGGGCGTTCAGTCCTAGGTGTTACCACAGGGTGTTCAGTCCTAGGTGTTACCACAGGGCAGGGCGTTCAGTCCTAGGTGTTACCACAGGGCGTTCAGTCCTAGGTGTTACCACAGGGCAGGGCGTTCAGTCCTAGGTGTTACCACAGGGCAGGGCGTTCAGTCCTAGGTGTTAATATTGCCTGCTAACCTGAATTACTTTCAGCTAAATATGCAGGTTTAAAAATATATACTTCTGTGTATTGATTTTCAGAAAGGCATTGATGTTTATGGTTAGGTACATGTTGGAGCAACGACAGTCCTTTTTTGCAAATGCGCATGGCATCGATTATATGCAATGCAGGACACGCTATATAAACTAGTAATATCATCAACCATGTGTAGCTAACTAGTGATTATGATTGATTAAGTTTCATGCTAGGTAGCAACTTACCTTGGCTACTTACTGCATTCGCGTAACAGGCGGGCTCCTCGTGAGGCAGGTGGTTAGAGTGTTGGACTAGTTAACACTCAGGATCAAATTAATTATTATTTTTTTCCAATTTTGCCAGAAGTTGTTTGTGTTTATGGACTCCTCAATTAGTGTCAGCTGCTTGCAGTTGTACTGTGCTTTTTTGGTTCTGAGTGTACGTTTATAGAGTTTTAAAGTCTCACAGTAATGAAGTTGTAATTCACCATTATTTGGGTCTCTGTGCTTTTGGTTGGAAGTGTTCTACGTTTTTTCCTTATAATTTTACAATCTGCATGAAACCAGTTGTCATCTGTGGTCTTTTTTGTTTTGTTTTTTGTCATTTTCCTGAATATATAGTTGATGTTTTGTTCTGCCAGATTGATGCCTTCTTCACAGTGAGTGAATGTGGTGTCCAGAAAGTTATCTAAGACACTTTGGATATTTTGTTACTGGTTGCTTTCTGGAATCTTCTGTGTTGTTTTCGGCCCATCTATATGAATGTGTGATGTTGTACAGCTGACTGGGCTGTGAATGTGTGATGTTGTACAGCTGACTGGGCTGTGAATGTGTGATGTTGTACAGCTGACTGGGCTGTGATGTTGTACAGCTGACTGGGCTGTGGTGTTGTACAGCTGACTGGGCTGTGATGTTGTACAGCTGACTGGGCTGTGATGTTGTACAGCTTACTGGGCTGTGAGTGTCTGGTTGTTGTACAGCTGACTGGGCTGTGAATGTGTGATGTTGTACAGCTGACTGGGCTGTGATGTTGTACAGCTGACTGGGCTGTGATGTTGTACAGCTGACTGGGCTGTGATGTTGTACAGCTGAATGGGCTGTGAATGTGTGATGTTGTACAGCTGACTGGGCTGTGGTGTTGTACAGCTGACTGGGCTGTGAATGTGTGATGTTGTACAGCTGACTGGGCTGTGAATGTGTGATGTTGTACAGCTGACTGGGCTGTGAATGTGTGATGTTGTACAGCTGACTGGGCTGTGAATGTGTGATGTTGTACAGCTGACTGGGCTGTGAATGTGTGATGTTGTACAGCTGACTGGGCTGTGAATGTGTGATGTTGTACAGCTGACTGGGCTGTGATGTTGTACAGCTGACTGGGCTGTGATGTTGTACAGCTGACTGGGCTGTGATGTTGTACAGCTGACTGGGCTGTGATGTTGTACAGCTGACTGGGCTGTGATGTTGTACAGCTGACTGGGCTGTGATGTTGTACAGCTGACTGGGCTGTGGTGTTGTACAGCTGACTGGGCTGTGAATGTCTGATGTTGTACAGCTTACTGGGCTGTGAATGTGTGATGTTGTACAGCTGACTGGGCTGTGATGTTGTACAGCTGACTGGGCTGTGATGTTGTACAGCTGACTGGGCTGTGATGTTGTACAGCTGACTGGGCTGTGATGTTGTACAGCTGACTGGGCTGTGGATGTCTGGTTGTTGTACAGCTGACTGGGCTGTGATGTTGTACAGCTGACTGGGCTGTGATGTTGTACAGCTGACTGGGCTGTGGATGTCTGATGTTGTACAGCTGACTGGACTGTGATGTTGTACAGCTGACTGGGCTGTGATGTTGTACAGCTGACTGGGCTGTGATGTTGTACAGCTGACTGGGCTGTGATGTTGTACAGCTTACTGGGCTGTGATGTTGTACAGCTGACTGGGCTGTGATGTTGTACAGCTGACTGGGCTGTGATGTTGTACAGCTGACTGGGCTGTGATGTTGTACAGCTGACTGGGCTGTGATGTGTGATGTTGTACAGCTGACTGGGCTGTGATGTTGTACAGCTGACTGGGCTGTGATGTTGTACAGCTGACTGGGCTGTGGTGTTGTACAGCTGACTGGGCTGTGATGTTGTACAGCTTACTGGGCTGTGATGTTGTACAGCTGACTGGGCTGTGATGTTGTACAGCTGACTGGGCTGTGATGTTGTACAGCTGACTGGGCTGTGATGTTGTACAGCTTACTGGGCTGTGATGTTGTACAGCTGACTGGGCTGTGATGTTGTACAGCTGACTGGGCTGTGGTGTTGTACAGCTGACTGGGCTGTGATGTTGTACAGCTTACTGGGCTGTGATGTTGTACAGCTGACTGGGCTGTGATGTTGTACAGCTGACTGGGCTGTGATGTGTGATGTTGTACAGCTGACTGGGCTGTGATGTTGTACAGCTGACTGGGCTGTGATGTTGTACAGCTGACTGGGCTGTGATGTTGTACAGCTGACTGGGCTGTGATGTTGTACAGCTGACTGGGCTGTGATGTTGTACAGCTGACTGGGCTGTGAGTGTCTGGTTGTTGTACAGCTTACTGGGCTGTGAATGTGTGATGTTGTACAGCTGACTGGGCTGTGATGTTGTACAGCTTACTGGGCTGTGATGTTGTACAGCTGACTGGGCTGTGATGTTGTACAGCTTACTGGGCTGTGGTGTTGTACAGCTGACTGGGCTGTGATGTTGTACAGCTGACTGGGCTGTGATGTTGTACAGCTGACTGGGCTGTGAGTGTCTGGTTGTTGTACAGCTTACTGGGCTGTGAATGTGTGATGTTGTACAGCTGACTGGGCTGTGATGTATGATGTTGTACAGCTGACTGGGCTGTGATGTTGTACAGCTGACTGGGCTGTGAATGTGTGATGTTGTATAGCTTACTGGGCTGTGAATGTCTGGTGTTGTATAGCTTACTGGGCTGTGAATGTCTGGTTGTTTCCATGTCTGTTCTTTTGAGGAACAAGGTCATTTGGCTGTGATCAGACAAAGGTGTTAGTGGCTTGACAGTGAATGAGCTGCGAGAGAAAGGGTCAATGTCTGTAATCATATAGTCTACTGTACTGTGGCCAAGAGGTGAGCAGTAGGTGAATCTCCCCAAAGAGTCCCCTCGGTAACCTACCATCGACAAAGTATAGACACAGGCTTCTACAGAGATGCAACAGATCCCTTCTGTTGTTGTTGATGGTGCTGTTGTTTCTATGGGGCAGATGAAGACAGTTAGAGACACTATGTAATAAAGCTGTCCCTGTTGTTTCTATGGGGCAGATGAAGACAGTTAGAGACACTATGGCCTGTAATAAAGCTGTCCCTGTTGTTTCTATGGGGCAGATGAAGACAGTTAGAGACACTATGTAATAAAGCTGTCCCTGTTGTTTCTATGGGGCAGATGAAGACAGTTAGAGACACTATGGCCTGTAATAAAGCTGTCCCTGTTGTTTCTATGGGGGAGATGAAGACAGTTAGAGACACTATGGCCTGTAATGAAGCTGTCCCCTCGTGTGGTCTGTCCCTGTTGTTTCTATGGGGGAGATGAAGACAGTTAGAAACAGTATGGCCTGTAATGAAGCTGTCCCCTCGTGTGGTCTGTCCCTGTTGTTTCTATGGGGGAGAGGAAGACAGTTAGAGACACTATGGCCTGTAATGAAGCTGTCCCCTCGTGTGGTCTGTCACTGTTGTTTCTATGGGGGAGATGAAGACAGTTAGAAACAGTATGGCCTGTAATGAAGCTGTCCCCTCGTGTGGTCTGTCACTGTTGTTTCTATGGAGGAGATGAAGACAGTTAGAGACACTATGGCCTGTAATGAAGCTGTCCCCTCGTGTGGTCTGTCACTGTTGTTTCTATGGGGGAGATGAAGACAGTTAGAAACAGTATGGCCTGTAATGAAGCTGTCCCCTCGTGTGGTCTGTCACTGTTGTTTCTATGGGGCAGATGAAGACAGTTAGAGACACTATGGCCTGTAATGAAGCTGTCCCCTCGTGTGGTCTGTCCCTGTTGTTTCTATGGGGGAGATGAAGACAGTTAGAGACACTATGGCCTGTAATGAAGCTGTCCCCTCGTGTGGTCTGTCACTGTTGTTTCTATGGGGCAGATGAAGACAGTTAGAGACACTATGGCCTGTAATGAAGCTGTCACTGTTGTTTCTATGGGGGAGATGAAGACAGTTAGAGACAGTATGGCCTGCAATGAACCTGTCCCCTCGTGTGGTCTGTCACTGTTGTTTCTATGGGGGAGATGAAGACAGTTAGAAACACTATGGCCTGTAATGAAGCTGTCCCCTCGTGTGGTCTGTCCCTGTTGTTTCTATGGGGGAGATGAAGACAGTTAGAAACACTATGGCCTGTAATGAAGCTGTCCCCTCGTGTGGTCTGTCACTGTTGTTTCTATGGGGGAGATGAAGACAGTTAGAGACAGTATGGCCTGTAATGAAGCTGTCACTGTTGTTTCTATGGGGGAGATGAAGACAGTTAGAAACACTATGGCCTGTAATGAAGCTGTCCCCTTGTGTGCTCGTTAGATCAGGTAGTGTTCCTGTGAGAGCATTTGTGTCCCCACAGATGAGCACATGTCCCTGGGCCTGGAAATGGCACGTCGCTTCCTCAAGGCTGGGGAAGATCACCTCTGAGAAATATGGGGATTCTGGGGGGGGGATCTCCTCTGAGTAATATGGGGACTCTGGGGGGGGGGGGGATCTCCTCTGAGTAATATGGGGATTCTGGGGGTGGGGGGATCTCCTCTGAGTAATATGGGGACTCTGGGGGGGGATCTCCTCTGAGTAATATGGGGATTCTTAGTGGGGGGGGGGGATCTCCTCTGAGTAATATGGGGATTCTTAGTGGGGGGGGGATCTCCTCTGAGTAATATGGGGATTCTTAGTGGGGGGGATCTCCTCTGAGTAATATGGGGATTCTTAGTGGGGGGGATCTCCTCTGAGTAATATGGGGACTCTGGGGGGGGGGGGGGATATCTCCTCTGAGTAATATGGGGATTCTGGGGGGGGGATCTCCTCTGAGTAATATGGGGACTCTGGGGGGGGATCTCCTCTGAGTAATATGGGGACTCTGGGGGGGATCTCCTCTGAGTAATATGGGGACTCTGGGGGGGATCTCCTCTGAGTAATATGGGGACTCTGGGGGGGGGATCTCCTCTGAGTAATATGGGGACTCTGGGGGGGGGATCTCCTCTGAGTAATATGGGGACTCTGGGGGGGGGATCTCCTCTGAGTAATATGGGGATTCTGGGGGGGGGGGGGATCTCCTCTGAGTAATATGGGGATTCTGGGGGGGGGGATCTCCTCTGAGTAATATGGGGACTCTGGGGGGGGATCTCCTCTGAGTAATATGGGGATTCTGGGGGGGGGGATCTCCTCTGAGTAATATGGGGATTCTGGGGGGGGGAGATCTCCTCTGAGTAATATGGAGATTCTGAGGGGGATCTCCTCTGAGTAATATGGGGATTCTGGGGGGGGGGGTATATATATTGTTATTTTTTTAGTCTCTGCCTCCATTGACAGAGCTGTGTTTCTGTGTAGCCTGTGTTTCTCTGTAGCCTGTGAGACAGTGACCTCTCTGTAACCTGTGGGACAGTGACCTCTCTGTAGCCTGTGGGACAGTGACCTCTCTGTAGCCTGTGGGACAGTGACCTCTCTGTAGCCCGTGGGACAGTGACCTCTCTGTCGCCTGTGGGGCAGTGACCTCTCTGTAGCCTGTGGGACAGTGACCTCTCTGTAGCCTGTGGGACAGTGATGGCACAGTGACCTCTCTGTAGCCTGTGGGACAGTGATGGCACAGTGACCTCTCTGTAGCCTGTGGGACAGTGACCTCTCTGTAGCCTGTGGGACAGTGATGGCACAGTGACCTCTCTGTAACCTGTGGGACAGTGACCTCTCTGTAGCCTGTGGGACAGTGATGGCACAGTGACCTCTGTAGCCTGTGGGACAGTGACCTCTCTGTAGCCTGTGGGACAGTGACCTCTCTGTAGCCTGTGGGACAGTGACCTCTCTGTAGCCTGTGGGACAGTGATGGCACAGTGACCTCTCTGTAACCTGTGGGACAGTGACCTCTCTGTAGCCTGTGGGACAGTGATGGCACAGTGACCATCTGTAGCCTGTGGGAGAGTGATGGCACAGTGACCTCTCTGTAGCCTCTGGGACAGTGACCTCTCTGTAACCTGTGAGACAGTGACCTCTCTCTAACCTGTGAGACAGTGACCTCTCTGTAACCTGTGAGACAGTGACCTCTCTGTAACCTGTGAGACAGTGACCTCACTGTAACCTGTGGGACAGTGACCTCTCTGTCGCCTGTGAGACAGTGACCTCTCTGTCGCCTGTGGGACAGTGACCTCTCTGTAGCCTGTGGGACAGTGACCTCTCTGTAGCCTGTGGGACAGTGACCTCTCTGTAGCCTGTGGGACAGTGACCTCTCTGTCGCCTGTGGGACAGTGACCTCTCTGTAGCCTGTGGGACAGTGACGGCACAGCGACCTCTCTGTAGCCTGTGGGGCAGTGACCTCTCTGTAGCCTGTGGGACAGTGACCTCTCTGTCGCCTGTGGGACAGTGACCTCTCTGTAGCCTGTGGGACAGTGACGGCACAGCGACCTCTCTGTAGCCTGTGGGACAGTGACGGCACAGCGACCTCTCTGTAGCCTGTGGGACAGTGACGGCACAGCGACCTCTCTGTAGCCTGTGGGACAGTGACGGCACAGTGACCTCTCTGTAGCCTGTGGGACAGTGACCTCTCTGTAGCATGTGGGACAGTTGTCAGGACCCGGTTACGAACCCGGGTCTCCGGAGTGAGAAACAGTCACTTAACCAACTGAGCCACGAATAGTCAGCAGAACCCAGAAGATGAGGCAGACACGGCAGTACTTGAGACGGTGTATTTAATAAAGTAAAAAGTGAAGTCCTTCAGGAAAACATGTAACTCCACAAGCTCAAAAGGAATTCCACAAGAACAAGGTAATCCATAAGGTAATCCTCCAAGACAAAAAGGTAAATCCACAAGGTGGTAGGTAAAGCATAAAAAGCCTCAAAAGATACTCAAAAATAAATAAACAACAACAAAAAACAGAATTCCACAAGAGCGTCCACCGGGATCAACAAGAGTACACAAAATACTAGGGCTGGGTGCTAACATACAAACACAGAGCAAAGAACTGAGGGAAACAAAGGGTTTAAATACAATCAGGGGAAAAACGAGGCACAGGTGCAAATAATAATGGGGATCAAGGGAAAGCAAAAGGTCAAAAAGCACAATGGGGGCATCTAGTGACCAAAAACCGGAACAACCCTGGCCAAATCCTGACAACAGTGACCTCTCTGTAGCCTGTGGGACAGTGACCTCTCTGTAGCCTGTGGGACAGTGACCTCTCTGTAGCCTGTGGGACAGTGACCTCTCTGTAGCCTGTGGGACAGTGACCTCTCTGTAGCCTGTGGGACAGTGACCTCTCTGTAACCTGTGGGACAGTGACCTCTCTGTTACCTGTGGGACAGTGACCTCTCTGTAACCTGTGGGACAGTGACCTCTCTGTAGCCTGTGGGACAGTGACCTCTCTGTAGCCTGTGGGACAGTGACCTCTCTGTAACCTGTGGGACAGTGACCTCTCTGTTACCTGTGGGACAGTGACCTCTCTGTAACCTGTGGGACAGTGACCTC
>NC_088242.1:3067236-3102838 GCF_036934945.1 Oncorhynchus masou masou
GGAAAAAGTGAAGGGGTCTGAATACATTCTGAATGTACTGTATGTGTTTAGGATACATGCCATGTTATATCAACTATCATACTGTAGTACACACATACACACACTTTACCCCCCAATGTCCCCATGTCCTGCTTTAAGAGTAGATGTGTTTGGAGGGATGCTGTGTGACCCATTTTATAAGCTGCTTTAAAAAGTACTTGTTTTTGGCATTACTACAGAGCAGGCGTTGACCCCATCCACTTATCCTACTGACACAGGGATCGACAGACATTAAAACAGATTATTAGACTGGCGTGTCCATGTTAAAAACATTTAAATATGAGTGAAACCCTATGGCAGATTGGTGCTCTGAACCCATGCCCTTAAATGAGCTGAAGGTATATCCTTGACACCCGTGTCTTTACATTTACTAACTGACCATATCGTTTGATGTATGGTTTGTTATTTTTATTACCAGTTAAACTGCATGCAGATATAAAAACTGTAATATCAGAAAAAAATGTGTTTTTCTCGTTATTACATGTTTCTGGCATACAATCTATTCTGTTCTATAAATCACTCCATATATTCTATTCTGTGAGGCTGAGGTCAGGCCTGTGGACCTGGGTCAGTCTGAACAGTGATGGCATTGAACTGCTCGAAGATGGTTTGTTATGGTGGGAGGAGCTAGTTGTGAGTAGATGGTTTGTTACGGTGGGAGGAGCTAGTTGCTAATAGATGGTTTGTTACGGTGGGAGGAGCTAGTTGCTAATAGATGGTTTGTTATGGTGGGAGGAGCTAGTTGCGAGTAGATGGTTTGTTACGGTGGGAGGAGCTAGTTGCTAATAGATGGTTTGTTATGGTGGGAGGAGCTAGTTGCGAGTAGATGGTTTGTTATGGTGGGAGGAGCTAGTTGCGAGTAGATGGTTTGTTATGGTGGGAGGAGCTAAATGCTAATAGATGGTTTGTTACAGTGGGAGGAGCTAGTTGCTAGTAGATGGTTTGTTACGGTGGGAGGAGCTAGTTGCGAGTAGATGGTTTGTTACGGTGGGAGGAGCTAGTTGCTAATAGATGGTTTGTTACGGTGGGAGGAGCTAGTTGCTAGTAGATGGTTTGTTATGGTGGGAGGGGCTAGTTGCTAGTAGATGGTTTGTTATGGTTAGGAGGGGCTAGTTGCTAGTAGATGGTTTGTTATGGAGGGAGGAGCTAAATGCTAATAGATGGTTTGTTATGGTGGGAGGAGCTAGTTGCTAGTACATGGTTTGTTATGGTGGGAGGAGCAAAATGCTAATAGATGGTTTGTTATGGTGAGAGGAGCTAAAAGCTAATAGATGGCTTGTTATGGTGGGAGGAGCTAGTTGCTAGTACATGGTTTGTTATGGTGGGAGGAGCTAAATGCTAATAGATGGTTTGTTATGGTGGGAGGAGCTAGTTGCTAGTACATGGTTTGTTATGGTGGGAGGAGCTAAATGCTAATAGATGGTTTGTTATGGTGGGAGGAGCTAGTTGCTAGTACATGGTTTGTTATGGTGGGAGGAGCTAAATGCTAATAGATGGTTTGTTATGGTGGGAGGAGCTAAATGCTAATAGATGGCTTGTTATGGTGGGAGGAGCTAAATGCTAATAGATGGTTTGTTATGGTGGGAGGAGCTAAATGCTAATAGATGGCTTGTTATGGTGGGAGAAGCTAGTTGCTAGTACATGGTTTGTTATGATGGGAGGAGCTAAATGCTAACAGATGGTTTGTTACGGTGGGAGGAGCTAGTTGCTAATAGATGGTTTGTTACGGTGGGAGGAGCTAGTTGCTTATAGATGGTTTGTTACGGTGGGAGGAGCTAGTTGCTAATAGATGGTTTGTTACGGTGGGAGGAGCTAGTTGCTAGTAGATGGTTTGTTACGGTGGGAGGAGCTAGTTGCTAGTAGATGCTTTGTTACGGTGGGAGGAGCTAGTTGCTAGTAGATGGTTTGTTACGGTGGGAGGGGCTAGTTGCTAGTAGATGGTTTGTTATGGAGGAGGAGCTAAATGCTAATAGATGGTTTGTTATGGTGGGAGGAGCTAGTTGCTAGTACATGGTTTGTTATGGTGGGAGGAGCAAAATGCTAATAGATGGTTTGTTATGGTGGGAGGAGCTAAATGCTAATAGATGGCTTGTTATGGTGGGAGGAGCTAGTTGCTAGTACATGGTTTGTTATGGTGGGAGGAGCTAAATGCTAATAGATGGTTTGTTATGGTGGGAGGAGCTAGTTGCTAGTACATGGTTTGTTATGGTGGGAGGAGCTAAATGCTAATAGATGGTTTGTTATGGTGGGAGGAGCTAGTTGCTAGTACATGGTTTGTTATGGTGGGAGGAGCTAAATGCTAATAGATGGTTTGTTATGGGGGAGGAGCTAAATGCTAACAGATGGTTTGTTATGGTGGGAGGAGCTAAATGCTAACAGATGGTTTGTTATGGTGGGAGGGCTCGAGCCCAAAGGAAACTAAAAGTGTTATTTTTACATGCATGAAGGAGCGTGTACATGCTGCAATCAGAACGCACAGTCGTGAATAAGAAAACACAGACGGGGCCGCGAGCATCAACATGTGCTTCAAATTAGTCTCTTTTTGCTCACGTCTACGCAAAGCAATGCTGGTGACGTGAGCAGATAAAACACCAGAAAAATAGACTTTGCGCATTGTTACATCTGGTATTGTGTATAGTGAGTTAAAAAGTATCTATTTAGTGTTGATACATCTGGCTGTCAGTGCCAATAATACATGTTTGTTTTTTAAATAACTTTTTGCAGACCTTTGTTGATTTCGAGCACAGGCATATAGCCTAGCCGGGCTTGAGCTGGGAAACATGACAAACTCAGTTCAAGAGAGAATTATGTTATGTAGAAAGAACTGGACTATCTGAATTATTTATAAACTGCTAGGGTGTATTAGCTACAACTCTCCTCAAGTTCATGAGCCACCATAAACAGGACCAATCCCAAATGGACCCCTAAACTCTACACACTAAGCCCTATCTATACCTTATGCACCTGATGAATCGACAGGTGTAGGCAATTTCGCAATCCCTCCACCTTGCACTCTGATAGGCTTAGGGGAAAGGTTCACCATATTTCTTATACCAAACAAATCCTCTCAGTTCTCTAGAGGTGCATGTTTAGGCTTAGGGGTACATTTGCGATTGGGAACAGAGAGTTTTCCCCAGATGTCTCTGCTCTGTCTGGGGCGAGAGGACGAA
This sequence comes from Oncorhynchus masou masou, assembly GCF_036934945.1. Lineage (NCBI taxonomy): Eukaryota > Metazoa > Chordata > Actinopteri > Salmoniformes > Salmonidae > Oncorhynchus > Oncorhynchus masou. The sequence continues at coordinate 3,070,446 of NC_088242.1, forward strand.
CCCAGTTCCCCTTCCCATCCTCTGTTCTCTTAGCCAAAGAGGGAAACTCTGCTTTGGGCCTAGACTCAAAACACATAGCCAAACGCTCTGTTGCGGTCGCATGGCATAGGCCACATTCAGATGGCAACAAACAGAAGAAAACGGACTGAAAGGAGGGAGGGATGACAGTTTCAAATAAGAAATCCTTGTTTTCCTTGGTGAGTGTAAACAGCTCCACAGGAGAAGGCCGGTGGCTGGAGGCGGGTGCAGCATGTTCATGCCAACCCAGTCGGTCGGTTGAACTAATGAACAAAGACGGTGATGTCATGTCACAATAGGTGTGAAACAAACACCTGGGACAGGGTTCGAAAAGTTCTCATCACAGAAAAGTTTTCATAACAGAGGAGAGGGAGAGAGATGCCCACATTGGGCATAAGCAGCACTATAGATAAATAACGTTTTGTTCTTTAGCATTGCTATGTGAATTCAATGTGATCGATCTATGCATTGTTGGAAACAAGTTGCCTGCTATATATATATATATATATATATATATATATATATATATATATATATATATATATATACTCTTGATACAAACTGTCACAAAAGTAGCCTGGGACTCAGCGCACCAGTCACATAAGTTGCCACACACCTTTTAATGCCATTACCCATCATTAAGTACACCTTTTAAAGCCATTACCCATCACTACGTACACCTCAAAGCCATTACCCATCACTACGTACACCTCTTAAAGCCATTACCCATCCCTACGTATCACTGAAAGAGTCAACGTACCGTGATCACTGCTACAACCCGCACGCGGGAAGTCTTTTCCCACGTACTCGATAGCCTCCTCTTCATCATCAGGACCTTTGCGTCTCTTCGACATTTGTTGCTCCCTTGTTTTTGTTCTGTGACAGCGGTGGAGGAGTGAGTGGTAGCCAAACAGCGGATCTACTATCAACTGGCGAGGCACGCTCATGCAACAGACAGTCACAGCGGATGGCGAGTGTACAAATCCGAACGGAGAAAAACACACTTCAATTACATCAAACAGACCTCGCTCTTCGTTCTGTGTCCTCCCCTCCGGCGCGTCTCCAAACCAGTGAGAGTAGAGAAAGTAAGGAGGTACGTGAATGGATCCCCCGGCCACTGGATACGCAAAACACGAATAGAGAGATTGTCAGAATGAAGGCTAATACGGATGCTAGCAGTGATGGGACACTAAGTGATTTTTTTTTAGGGATAGCGAGAGAGGCTTCGTTTATCCCCCCCCCTGACAAATATTGCAACTGAGCTGATTTGTTGATCACGTGTGTCCAGGATTATAAGGCTTGGCCATGTTCGGTTGGAAATTACGCATGAGATGCAACTGGTTACGGATCCTCGCAGGCCCGGTCCTGACCGGTCTGCCGCCCTAGTCAACCCCTCAAATCTCAACCTGGTTTCAGAGCATTTCATATTATTATTTAAGGAAATCCGAGACACTCCATTTTAGTATATGTTAGGTTTCATGTGGTATATATTCATTTGTGGTGGTCCATCACCATGATATGTGTTACAATACAATTCGTATTATACTCTATGTACAATATTACGAATTTACGAAACATATATATTACTTATTCTAGCTATATGGTTTACATTAGCTAGGCTAGGGGCTAGGGTTAGGTTTAAGTTTAGGCGTTAGTTTGAAGGGTTCGGGGAAGGGTTAGCTAAAATGGTTACGATTAGGGGAAGGGTTAGCTAACATGCTAAGTATACTCAGCAAAAAAAGAAATGTCCTCTCACTGTCAACTGTTTATTTTCAGCAAACTTAACATGTGTAAATATTTGTATGAACATTCAACAACTGATCAAATTCCACAGACATGTGACTAACATAAATGGAATGTAACAGTCAATATCTGGTGTGGCCACCAGCTGCATTAAGTACTGCAGTGCATCTCCTCCTCATGGACCGCACCAGAGTTGCCCGTTCTTGCTGTGAGATGTTACCCCACTCTTCCACCAAGGCACCTGCAAGTTCCTAGACATTTCTAGGGGGATTGGCCCTAGCCCTCACCCTCCAGTCTAACAGGTCCCAGACGTGCTCAATGGGATTGAGATCCAGGCTCTTTGCTGGCCATGGCAGAACACTGACATTCCTGTCTTGCAGGAAATCACACACAGAACGAGCAGTATGGCTGTGGCATTGTCATGCTGGAGGGTCATGTCAGGATGAGCCTGCAGGAAGGGTACCACATGAGGGAGGAGGATGTCTTCTCTGTAAACGTGCCAATAGGCAACGTTGTTGCCGGTGATGTCTGGTGAGGACCTGCCTTACAACAGGCCTACAAGCCCTCAGTCCAGCGTCTCTCAACCTATTGCAGACAGTCTGAGCTGAGCACTGATGGAGGGATTGTGCGTTCCTGGTGTAACTCGGGCAGTTGTTGTTGCCATCCTGTACCTGTCCTGCAGGTGTGATGTTCGGATGTACCGATACTGTGCAGGTGTTGTTACACGTGGTCTGCCACTGCGAGGACGATCAGCTGTCCGTCCTGTCTCCGTGTAACACTGTCTTAGGCGTCTCAGTACGGACATTGCAATTTATTGCCTCCTTGCAGCATGCCTAAGGCACATTCACGCAGATGAGTAGAGACCCTGGGCATCTTTCTTTTGGTGTTTTTCAGAGTCAGTAGAAAGTCCTCTTTAGTGTCCTAAGTTTTCCTAACTGTGACCTTAATTGCCTACCATCTGTAAGCTGTTAGTGTCTTAATGACCGTTCCACAGGTGCATGTTCATTAATTATTTATGGTTCATTGAACAAGCATGGGAAACAGTGCTTATTAAAACCTTTACAATGAAGATCTGTGAAGTTATTTTGGGGATTTTTACGAATTATCTTTGGAAGACAGGGTCCTAAAAAAGGGATGTTTCTTTTTTGCTGAGTTTACATATATAAATTCATGGATTATGTTTTAAATGCTCCTGAAAGTGCAGTAAATGTGTACATTTTCCTGTTTCCAAAATGTTGTTCAAAACAAGCTGTTCAGTCACTTACTACTCTGTCCCTCAGAGACTGCCAGCAGCAGCAGCTGAGCCTCTATGGTTGCACAGGCCATGCGAACATTGTTTGGATTGTGTTGCCAGCTATTTACTATATGGGACAACTTCCCCAATGAAATCGCATTTCATAGTAGCATAAATAATAACAGCACAGAGTGACTGGACTGTCCTGGGGTGCATCCAGTCAGAACTTCTGGGTCTTTTTATTTTATTTTTTTTTATTTTACTAGGCAAGTCAGTTAAGAACAAATTCTTATTTTCAATGGCGGCCTAGGAATAGTGGGTTAACTGCCTGTTCAGGGGAAGAACAGCAGATGTGTACCTTATCAGCTCGGGGATTTGAACTTGCAACCTTTCGGTTACTAGTCCAACGCTCTAACCATTAGTCTGCTCTAGTCTCCACTCAATGAGTTGTTTTCCCGCCAGACTGCTTACTACCACACGCGTCTAGATCTGCTCTATCTGCTCTATCTGCTCTATCAGGTACAGATGGAGCTAAAGCTAATGAACTTGAAAAGAAATGATCATAACAGTCATAGGAGCCTGGGACCTGATAAACCGGGCAACTACATCAAAACAAGAGTGGAGGGACAGAGGTTTACACTGGCTTCTCCTTCTCATCATGGATCTGGTAGGACAAAAAAAGCATTGCCAATTTTGTTTCCCCCTGGCGCTGTTTATCAGGTTCTACTATAGGTGACAGGGCGACTGTTGTTTGGACTAAAACAACATAAAACCCGGTGTATCACAGAGCATGATCAAATTAATTAGCCAGCCACAGTAATTTCGAGAAATGGTTTGGTTGATTATTTTGGTCAAATGAACCAATTATGTACCTTTGATAAGCAGCTAGCTGTAACTGGATGGTGGCTCGCTACCATGGCGATTTCAAGTCTTTCTAAACTCATATCTGACTAACTCAGGAAATGTGAAGTTATTTCAGAATGAACGTTAACTGGCTAGTGCATCATGCTATGTGACATTATGCTAGCTATCCCCAGTTAGTTAATGCTATGTGACATTATGCTAACTATCCCCAGTTCGTTAATGCTATGTGACATTATGCTAGCTATCCCCAGTTAGTTAATGCTATGTGACATTATGCTAGCTATCCCCAGTTAGTTAATGCTTTGTGACATTAGTCTAGCTAGCTATCCCCAGTTAGATAATGCTTTGTGACATTAGGCTAGCTAGCGATCCCCAGTTAGAATATGCTTTATGACATTATGCTAGCTAGCGATCCCCAGTTAGATAATGCTTTGTGACATTAGTCTAGCTAGCTATCCCCAGTTAGTTAATGCTTTGTGTCATTAGTCTAGCTAGCTATCCCCAGTTAGTTAATGCTTTGTGACATTAGTCTAGCAAGCTATCCCCAGTTAGATAATGTTTTGTGACATTAGGTTAGCTAGCTATCCCCAGTTAGATAATGCTTTGTGACATTATGCTAGCTAGCGATTCCCAGTTAGATAATGCTTTGTGACATTATGTCAGCTAGCTATCCCCAGTTAGATAATGCTTTGTGACATTATGCTAGCTAGCGATCCCCAGTTAGATAATGCTTTGTGACATTATGTCAGCTAGCGATCCGCAGTTAGATAATGCTTTGTGACATTATGCTAGCTAGCGATCCCCAGTTAAATAATGCTTTGTGACATTATGCTAGCTAGCGATCCCAGTTAGATAATGCTTTGTGACATTATGCATTATGCTATCAAGAGTGACCTTGATAATTTATTGTTAATACGAGAGGCTGCCTGGATCTTTAATTTAAAGACCCTTGCGCCCTTCGGTCTCAACGTAGACTTTGATCTGAAGCCATTCTTGTGATTATTGTGACTTTGCCATTGTAATTGTGTGTAAACTTGTATAGTCAAATTAATCTATGATCGTATGCTATCCATTTGTTTGTATGCTGTTCTTTGTATGACATTTTAATATTTGATTACTAACCAATGATATTAAGCCACTCCTGGCCATGATTACAGACACCTGTGTCCTTTGACACTATATAAACGAGTCATCCGCAGTGTTTGTGATTATACCCTGATGAAGACAGCTTGGCTGTCGAAACGTTGGTATTAAATTTTTGCATCTGAGCTCCAAGAGTGTGCGGCTCTCTTTTATTTTTATTTTCAAGTTTCTACTCCGCTAGCCAGCACCTCGTCTTTATAGGTGTGCGTTTCTCTTTCTTTTTCTTCTAGATAATGCTTTGTGACATTATGTCAGCTAGCAATCCCCAGTTAAATAATGCTTTGTGACATTATGCTAGCTAGCAATCCCAGTTAGATAATGCTTTGTGACATTATGCTAGCTAGCGATCCCCAGTTAAATAATGCTTTGTGACATTATGCTAGCTAGCGATCCCAGTTAGATAATACTTTGTGACATTATGCTAGCTAGCGATCCCCAGTTAGATAATGCTTTGTGACATTATGCTAGCTAGCGATCCCCAGTTGGATAATGTGTTTTCACTTATTGCATCTGCGTGCTTGCTGTGTTCTCCCTGGTGCGTTTGTTCGTGAGCTGGCTGCTCGTCAAAAAATGTGCAGATACAAACTTGAAACCTCTGATCATGACAATTTAGCCCAGGGGATGAAACACCTGGACAGCAGTTGAGAGTAGTCTGATTGTCCAGTCTATATTGTCCATTTTACTTTGACCTTGTTCTGTTTTTATGGTAAGGAATTTGTTAACATGTCAGTGCATTTTATTGTTTTTATTTTTGATTGGGTGTAATTTAGATTATTGATCGGAGAAACGTGCACTATATACATTTTTTCTCCAGTCTGTAGGCTACTGAAAAGGCCACATACTCTTTCTACCATATGCTATATCTGCTACATTTATATGTTAGATTATTTTTTGGGAGCGCGACAGTGATGCATCTCTCCAACAGCATCCTGGGAATGGACAACATATTTTGCGCCCCTGCCTTTGACAAAGTGAGCACTGCTTATCACACGGTGGCGTCAGCACTCACCTAAAAACCCCACATGCTATTGGTTGAGAAATGTTCATTGTTTTTGGGCCAGATCATGAGGTTTTATGTGTTTGTTGGAGGTGCGTCTTGGTCAATTTAGCTTGGAAAATGCCCCCTCTCGTCATTCTGCCAACATAGGCAGCCGCCTAGTGCTGCCTAATAGATGGACTGGCTCTGGATCCGTGCAACCATGTCTTTCCAATCTTACAAAAGCACATTAATCGAAGGGCCTCTTTACTCTAGTCTACTGTCATGATGCTGGCCTGGGGGTAGGTTTATGATAGTCATAAATAGCTTCCCCCCTTTTTTCCTCTCTCTACCCTACTGTTGGGACTATTGAAAATCCCTTGGTTAACATAGAGATTCTGGGAACATCAGAAGGTGGGGGGGAAATGAACCATATTCTGGTAATCTGACCAGTTGAACATATGGGTTGGTACTTAATGAATATGATGTCAGTTTGGTTGTCATCTGACACATTCACATCAATGATAGGATGACATAAACTCTACAGTGGAAAGTCTACACATTATAGTTATCAGATTTACATGGACTTGTTGTGCAATTGAAATGTTTGAATATGAAATTATGTGATGGGATGAAATGTGATTTTAGCTTCTAAAATGTGAGAATTGGGTTTTCATGAGTGAATTAGGCCCGACTCAGTGGCCCGCCCACGTGAAGAGACATTGGTTATAACCAAAAACTCTTCCTTCCTATATAAAGCCTTGACGACAATATAACCTTCTGTTCCGAGGATGTGAGGACGACGGTCCATACGTTAAAAAGGACTAACATGTCAACTACAGAACGTAGCCAACCTCAGCGTGAGTTTTGGTTGTGAATAGTATGAACTTTGAACTCTTATTCACTAAAGAAGTGAGACATCCTAGCCCTTGAGTTAGCAACATCAGCTAAAAACGTGGGCTCGGAAAGGACAGACAGAGTATCCCGTCTACCACCCAACGACGACACTACAACGTATTCAATTTACCAACATATACATTCTTCAAAGGACAAAGGACTCTGTTGGGCAACACAGCTTTCCATCTGCCACCAACCTACCATAGCGCAGCTCAAAGTAAATATTTATTCCATTTTCCTTTTCCAAATGGGCAGTAATTGAAAATGCATAAGATTCTGTATTTACGATAGAGTAGCTGCCTACGGCCCAATAGAGACATTGCTTCTCCCTTTGTTCCTCAGTCTTCCCGCTCTTTCACTCAAACACAATCCCCCTTTTCTTTGTGTAACCAGCTGTCATACCTGTTCCGTCCTCTAGAGAATTTTCCTTTGTGACATCATTTGTAATCAAGGTATGATTCATTCTGTGTATATGTAATTCTGTGTGATTAGTTAGGTATTTAGTAAATAAATAATTACATTTTGTTTTGCTGATTCTAATTGTTAGCCACGGTTCGTGAAGATTTACAACTTTCAGATGAGACTGAATTAAGGTGACGATTAATATCGACTGCTATTGATGTCAAATATTACTAGGTCATTAAGAGTTTATTCGGAAGATAACAGCTCTATAAATATTATTCCGTGGTGCCCCGACTTCCTAGTTAATTACATTTACATGATTAGCTCAATCAGGTAATATTAATTACGGAGAAAGAATTTTATAGAATAGCATGTCATATCACTTAATCCGGCATAGCCAAAGACACCACATTATACTACACTAACCAACACTAATCTACTCTGTTCTACTCTACTCTGTTCTACTCTACTCTACACTACTCTACTCTAATCTATACTAATCTACTCTACTCTGTTCTAATCTACAATACTCTACACTACACTAATCTACTCTACACTACTTTGAGGACACAAGCTAGGTCCAGGATAGATATGTGTGTACTGTAAAGAGACCGATGTCTCCCACACCTGGAGGTAGACGTCTACACCACATACCCCCCTCTGAGCGGTGCAGTGGAGGCTGCTGAGGGGAGGACGGCTCATAATAATGGCTGGAACGGAGCGAATGGAATGGCATCAAACACATGGAAACCATGGAAACCATGTCACTTATTTCCACACGCCTGTCCTCCCCAATTAAGATGCCACCAGCCTCCCGTGGTGACCATATGTTGCTGCAAGAATTACCTTAATACCAGTAGATGGCGTTTTTGCTCTTTGCCAAATTGAAAATTAAAGACTTTTAAAATATCCATGCATTTGCGAATCATTGCGTTAATCAAGTATGCAACATGAAAGGAAGCTCCGACCGTAACCACACCCAATGTTGTTTCCAATATTTCGTGTGATATGCTAATAATTTAGAAATTTCTATGATATCATCCAACTCCTTCAGGACTGTTGGAAAAAGCATTCCAGGTGAAGCTGGTTGAGAGAATGCCAAGAGTGTTTAAAGCTGTCATCAAGGCAAAGGGTGGCTACTTTGAAGAATCTAAAATATACTTAGATTTGTTTAACACTTTTTTGGTTACTACACAATTCCATAGGTGTTATTTCATCGTTTTGATGTCTTCACTATTAGACTACAATGTAGTAAATAGTCTAAATAAAGAAAAACCATTGAATGAGTAGGTGTGTCCAAATGTTTGACTGATACTAGTGTTTTATATATGAGGATAAAAACCATCCCAGCTCTGTTTTGGTCGCAGGTTCAGGAAGGGCTGGAAGAAATGGCAACATTTACTTGGACCTAACTCTGCAAATAGCACTCTGCAAATATCACTCTGCAAATAGCACTCTGCAAATAGCAGTCTGCAAATAGCAGTCTGCAAATAGCACTCTGCAAATATCACTCTGCAAATAGCACTCTGCAAATAGCACTCTGAAAATAGCACTCTGCAAATAGCGCTCTGCAAATAGCACTCTGCAAATAGCTCTCTGCAAATATCACTCTGCAAATAGCACTCTGCAAATAGCACTCTGCAAATAGCACTGCAGGGTGATTGGAAAAGTCAGTCAATCGATCAGTGATATAATAATACTCTAAGCAAAGACTATGAGAATAGAAAGGTTTCTAACTTTTATGAAACGTCACAGTGGAAAAAATATATGACATGGAAATCAAAACGGGAGGGTCTTCAGAGATAGGTGGGAGGGTCTTCAGAGATAGGTGGGAGGGTCTTCAGAGATAGGTGGGAGGGTCTTCAGAGATAGATGGGAGGGTCTTCAGAGATATGTGGGAGGGGTTGAGTGGAGCTGAAGGCTAGGACTATAGATAAACGAAAGATAACTCATGTAAAATATACTGTCTGTGAAATGTATGTATTAGCTGGAAGTGGAAGCCTAAGTATTGTTGTCTATTAGTTTAGTCGAATTAGGGGAAAATAATACAGAAATAAAAATATATACATATACTTTTTTGTTGTTGTAATAAATATATTAAAAAATATATTTTTTTATGGGGGAATGAAAAATGCAGACAATTACATTGATATAAGCCACAAATGCAGACAATTACATTGATAGAAGCCACAAATGCAGACAATTACATTGATAGAAGCCACAAATACAGACAATTACACTGTTAGATTGTGCCCCCCCCCCCCCCAAAAAACATGTTTATCGTTAATGGAAAAAAAATCAACATTTTGAATGAACGTCTCAGTCTCCGGACCTAAACCCCATTGTCAACCTGTGGTTTGAGTTGAAGAGGACCGCCCATAAGTACAGACAAAGGATATCAGGGATCTGGAAAGATTCCGTGTGGAGGTATGGTCTTAAGGTCCCCTCCCAATGTGTTCTCTTAATCTCATAAAACATTTCAGGAAAAAGGCTCAGTGCCGTTTCCTTTGCATAGTTGAGGTAGTGAAAGGTATTGAAAACAGGGGTGCCAATAAATTTTACTCCTATCATTTTGAGATTTAAAAAAAAAAATCTCTATTTACTTGTTAAATTCTCAGGCAGCCTCTTACGCACAATTGTGTGTGTGTGTGTTATCCTATTTCATTAGGCTACTTATTTCACTTGAGGAAGTCTTGGAACTGGACACCTGCTGAGCCAAAGACACACTGCAGCCAGTGGTAATCTCTCTCTCTCTGAATGAAATATACATTTACTAAAATGTACCCTGTCAAATGTGTATTAACTTGTGATTTACATTTATACGCCTGCTATTCCCATCTACCTCTGAAAGGCAGTCAAAGCTCCTTTTGTTTTATGTAGTGTCTCTCTCTCTCTCGTTCTCTGCACCCCCCCCCCCCCCTTCTCTCTTTCACTGCAGATAACCAACTGACGTCAGAGAGCTACTTGCGTCAATGCTAGTGCTCTCTCTGACATTTTTTTTCAATAGGGTCCTAATGGGATTAATACTACAGGGGAAAATGTTCTCCCTTCAAGGCTTTTATTTAGAGCTTTTATTTTCGTTTAAAATACTCAATTATACTCTCTTTTTTTATGTCTCAGAAATACCAAATAGATCAAGCTTGCTTTTTAAACTACAATCTCATCTTTTCACGAAGACTAACATTAAATCGCAGAGTATTTCATTCATTTTAATATCTGCTATAAATTTGCAAATTTTAGACCATTCCATTAATCCGAAAGTGAAATCTCTGCCTACCTAAGGAACCTGGCGCGCAAAAACGAACGCATCCACTGGCCCGCAACGCAACCTTGTAGTTAATGAGCGCTCTAGTTGACGTAATATTTTAAGTGCCATTTAAGTGCTGTGTATTTTGCTAAAGGCCCATTCCCGTTCTTTTCTTTGAATATGACAGTTACCACAGAGCAGTGAACAACACATTGAGGAATTTACAGTTTAATACATCATCTTACAACAGAAGTAACTATAAACTTCCAGCAAATGAATTCGAAACAAATAAAGTGGGGAATGGGTAGATGTCCCTTCCAGATAAAAAAAATACTGGGGCATTTATAAGGCTTCACTGAAGCCTAAAGATGATTGGTGACGTCAATGTGGCACCCCCTTAATTCCTCTCCTCAACGGGCTGTAAGCAACATCATCATTATTATCTGAGAACCTTCCACAATGTGTTTAAATACACACACACACACACACACACACACACACACACACACACACACACACACACACACACACACACACACACACACACACACACACACACACACACACACACACCAGTGCATTATAATGGATCAGGAATAATGATGTGTACTGAGGCGAGGACATTAAATTGGGAGAGCATGCATTAGTGAAGCTATAATAGACAGACAGGTTGACAGAGACGGACAGACCGATGGGCGGAGAGACAGACCGATGGGCGGAGAGACAGACCGATGGGCGGAGAGACAGACCGATGGGCGGACAGACAGACCGATGGGCAGAGAGACAGACAGACCGATGGGCGGAGAGACAGACCGATGGGCGGAGAGACAGACCGATGGGCGGAGAGACAGACCGATGGGCGGAGAGACAGACCGATGGGCGGAGAGACAGACCGATGGGCGGAGAGACAGACCGATGGGCGGACAGACAGACCGATGGGCAGAGAGACAGACAGACCGATGGGCGGAGAGACAGACAGACCGATGGGCGGAGAGACAGACCGATGGGCGGAGAGACAGACAGACCGATGGGCGGAGAGACAGACAGACCGATGGGCGGAGAGACAGACAGACCGATGGGCGGAGAGACAGACCGATGGGCGGAGAGACAGACCGATGGGCGGACAGACAGACCGATGGGCAGAGAGACAGACAGACCGATGGGCGGAGAGACAGACAGACCGATGGGCGGAGAGACAGACCGATGGGCGGAGAGACAGACCGATGGGCGGAGAGACAGACCGATGGGCGGAGAGACAGACCGATGGGCGGAGAGACAGACCGATGGGCGGAGAGACAGACTGATGGGCGGAGAGACAGACCGATGGGCAGAGAGACAGAGAGACAGACAGACCGATGGGCGGAGAGACAGACAGACCGATGGGCGGAGAGACAGACCGATGGGCGGAGAGACAGACAGACCGATGGGCGGAGAGACAGACAGACCGATGGGCGGAGAGACAGACAGACCGATGGGCGGAGAGACAGACCGATGGGCGGAGAGACAGACCGATGGGCGGACAGACAGACCGATGGGCAGAGAGACAGACAGACCGATGGGCAGAGAGACAGACAGACCGATGGGCGGAGAGACAGACCGATGGGCGGAGAGACAGACAGACCGATGGGCGGAGAGACAGACAGACCGATGGGCGGAGAGACAGACAGACCGATGGGCGGAGAGACAGACCGATGGGCGGAGAGACAGACCGATGGGCGGAGAGACAGACCGATGGGCGGAGAGACAGACCGATGGGCGGAGAGACAGACCGATGGGCGGACAGACAGACCGATGGGCAGAGAGACAGACAGACCGATGGGCAGAGAGACAGACAGACCGATGGGCGGAGAGACAGACCGATGGGCGGAGAGACAGACAGACCGATGGGCGGAGAGACAGACAGACCGATGGGCGGAGAGACAGACAGACCGATGGGCGGAGAGACAGACCGATGGGCGGAGAGACAGACCGATGGGCGGAGAGACAGACCGATGGGCGGAGAGACAGACCGATGGGGCGGAGAGACAGACCGATGGGCGGAGAGACAGACTGATGGGCGGAGAGACAGACCGATGGGCAGAGAGACAGACAGACCGATGGGCGGAGAGACAGACAGACCGATGGGCGGAGAGACAGACCGATGGGCGGAGAGACAGACCGATGGGCGGAGAGACAGACAGACCGATGGGCGGAGAGACAGACCGATGGGCGGAGAGACAGACCGATGGGCGGAGAGACAGACCCGATGGGCGGAGAGACAGACCGATGGGCGGAGAGACAGACCGATGGGCGGAGAGACAGACCGATGGGCGGAGAGACAGACCGACGGGCAGAGAGACAGACAGACCGATGGGCAGAGAGACAGACAGACCGATGGGCGGAGAGACAGACCGATGGGCGGAGAGACAGACCGATGGGCGGAGAGACAGACAGACCGATGGGCGGAGAGACAGACAGACCGATGGGCGGCGAGACAGACAGACCGATGGGCGGAGAGACAGACCGATGGGCGGAGAGACAGACAGACCGATGGGCGGAGAGACAGACCGATGGGCGGAGAGACAGACCGATGGGCGGAGAGACAGACAGACCGATGGGCGGAGAGACAGACCGATGGGCGGAGAGACAGACCGATGGGTGGAGAGACAGACAGACCGATGGGTGGAGAGACAGACAGACCGATGGGCAGAGAGACAGACAGACCGATGGGCAGAGAGACAGACAGACCGATGGGCGGAGAGACAGACCGATGGGCGGAGAGACAGACAGACCGATGGGCGGAGAGACAGACAGACCGATGGGCGGAGAGACAGACAGACCGATGGGCGGAGAGACAGACCGATGGGCGGAGAGACAGACCGATGGGCGGAGAGACAGACCGATGGGCGGAGAGACAGACCGATGGGCGGAGAGACAGACCGATGGGCGGACAGACAGACCGATGGGCAGAGAGACAGACAGACCGATGGGCAGAGAGACAGACAGACCGATGGGCGGAGAGACAGACCGATGGGCGGAGAGACAGACAGACCGATGGGCGGAGAGACAGACAGACCGATGGGCGGAGAGACAGACAGACCGATGGGCGGAGAGACAGACCCGATGGGCGGAGAGACAGACCGATGGGCGGACCGAGACAGACCGATGGGCGGAGAGACAGACCGATGGGCGGAGAGACAGACCGATGGGCGGAGAGACAGACTGATGGGCGGAGAGACAGACCGATGGGCAGAGAGACAGACAGACCGATGGGCGGAGAGACAGACAGACCGATGGGCGGAGAGACAGACCGATGGGCGGAGAGACAGACCGATGGGCGGAGACAGACAGACAGACCGATGGGCGGAGAGACAGACCGATGGGCGGAGAGACAGACCGATGGGCGGAGAGACAGACCGATGGGCGGAGAGACAGACCGATGGGCGGAGAGACAGACCGATGGGCGGAGAGACAGACCGATGGGCGGAGAGACAGACCGATGGGCAGAGAGACAGACAGACCGATGGGCAGAGAGACAGACAGACCGATGGGCGGAGAGACAGACCGATGGGCGGAGAGACAGACCGATGGGCGGAGAGACAGACAGACCGATGGGCGGAGAGACAGACAGACCGATGGGCGGACCGAGACAGACAGACCGATGGGCGGAGAGACAGACCGATGGGCGGAGAGACAGACAGACCGATGGGCGGAGAGACAGACCGATGGGCGGAGAGACAGACCCGATGGGCGGAGAGACAGACAGACCGATGGGCGGAGAGACAGACCGATGGGCGGAGAGACAGACCGATGGGTGGAGAGACAGACAGACCGATGGGTGGAGAGACAGACAGACCGATGGGCGGCGAGACAGACAGACCGATGGGCGGAGAGACAGACAGACAGACCGATAGGCGGACGGACAGACAGACCGATGGGCGGAGAGACAGACAGACCGATGGGCGGAGAGACAGACCGATGGGCGGAGAGACAGACCGATGGGCGGAGAGACAGACAGACCGATGGGCGGAGAGACAGACAGACCGATGGGCTGAGAGACAGACAGACCGATGGGCGGAGAGACAGACCGATGGGCGGACAAACAGACCGATGGGCAGAGAGACAGACAGGGCCGATGGGGCGGAGAGACAGACCGATGGGTGGAGAGACAGACCGATGGGCGGAGAGACAGACAGACCGATGGGCGGAGAGACAGACAGACCGATGGGCGGAGAGACAGACCGATGGGCGGAGAGACAGACAGACCGATGGGCGGAGAGACAGACCGGTGGGCGGACAGACAGACAGACCGATGGGCGGAGAGACAGACAGACCGATGCGCGGACAGACAGACAGACCGATGGGCGGAGAGACAGACCGATGGGCGGAGAGACAGACCGATGGGCAGAGAGACAGACAGACCGATGGGCGGAGAGACAGACAGACCGATGGGCGGAGAGACAGACAGACCGATGGGCGGAGAGACAGACCGATGGGCGGACAAACAGACCGATGGGCAGAGAGACAGACAGACCGATGGGCGGAGAGACAGACCGATGGGTGGAGAGACAGACCGATGGGCGGAGAGACAGACAGACCGATGGGCGGAGAGACAGACAGACCGATGGGCGGAGAGACAGACCGATGGGCGGAGAGACAGACAGACCGATGGGCGGAGAGACAGACCGGTGGGCGGACAGACAGACAGACAGACCGATGGGCGGAGAGACAGACAGACCGATGCGCGGACAGACAGACAGACCGATGGGCGGAGAGACAGACAGACAGACCGATGGGCAAAGAGACAGACCGATGGGCGGAGAGACAGACCGATGGGCGGACAGACAGACCGATGGGCAGACCGATGGGCAGAGACAGACAGACCGATGGGCGGAGAGACAGACCGATGGGCGGAGAGACAGACAGACCGATGGATGGAGAGACAGACAGACCGATGGGCGGCGAGACAGACAGACCGATGGGCGGAGAGACAGACAGACCGATGGGCGGAGAGACAGACAGACCGATGGGCGGAGAGACAGACCGATGGGCGGAGAGACAGACCGATGGGCGGAGAGACAGACCGATGGGCGGAGAGACAGACAGACCGATGGGCGGAGAGACAGACCGATGGGCGGAGAGACAGACCGATGGGTGGAGAGACAGACAGACCGATGGGTGGAGAGATAGACAGACCGATGGGCGGCGAGACAGACAGACCGATGGGCGGAGAGACAGACAGACAGACCGATAGGCGGACGGACAGACAGACCGATGGGCGGAGAGACAGACAGACCGATGGGCGGAGAGACAGACCGATGGGCGGAGAGACAGACCGATGGGCAGAGAGACAGACAGACCGATGGGCGGAGAGACAGACAGACCGATGGGCGGAGAGACAGACAGACCGATGGGCGGAGAGACAGACCGATGGGCGGACAAACAGACCGATGGGCAGAGAGACAGACAGACCGATGGGCGGAGAGACAGACCGATGGGTGGAGAGACAGACCGGTGGGCGGAGAGACAGACAGACCGATGGGCGGAGAGACAGACAGACCGATGGGCGGAGAGACAGACCGATGGGCGGAGAGACAGACAGACCGATG
This sequence comes from Oncorhynchus masou masou, assembly GCF_036934945.1. Lineage (NCBI taxonomy): Eukaryota > Metazoa > Chordata > Actinopteri > Salmoniformes > Salmonidae > Oncorhynchus > Oncorhynchus masou. The sequence goes on from NC_088242.1 coordinate 3,086,558, forward strand.
GGCGGAGAGACAGACCGGTGGGCGGACAGACAGACAGACCGATGGGCGGAGAGACAGACAGACCGATGCGCGGACAGACAGACAGACCGATGGGCGGAGAGACAGACCGATGGGCGGAGAGACAGACCGATGGGCAGAGAGACAGACAGACCGATGGGCGGAGAGACAGACAGACCGATGGGCGGAGAGACAGACAGACCGATGGGCGGAGAGACAGACCGATGGGCGGACAAACAGACCGATGGGCAGAGAGACAGACAGACCGATGGGCGGAGAGACAGACCGATGGGTGGAGAGACAGACCGATGGGCGGAGAGACAGACAGACCGATGGGCGGAGAGACAGACAGACCGATGGGCGGAGAGACAGACCGGTGGGCGGACAGACAGACAGACCGATGGGCGGAGAGACAGACCGATGGGTGGAGAGACAGACCGATGGGCGGAGAGACAGACAGACCGATGCGCGGACAGACAGACAGACCGATGGGCGGAGAGACAGACAGACAGACCGATGGGCAAAGAGACAGACCGATGGGCGGAGAGACAGACCGATGGGCGGACAGACAGACCGATGGGCAGAGAGACAGACAGACCGATGGGCAGAGAGACAGACAGACCGATGGGCGGAGAGACAGACCGATGGGCGGAGAGACAGACAGACCGATGGGTGGAGAGACAGACAGACCGATGGGCGGCGAGACAGACAGACCGATGGGCGGAGAGACAGACAGACAGACCGATAGGCGGACGGACAGACCGATGGGCGGAGAGACAGACTGACCGATGGGCGGACGGACAGACAGACCGATGCAAGGACAGACAGACCGATGGGCGGAGAGACAGACAGACCGATGGGCGGAGAGACAGACCGATGGGCGGAGAGACAGACAGACCAATGGGCGGACAGACAGACCGATGGGCGGACGGACAGCCACTCGTACCTAGCCTTCTTCCACTAAACAAGCAGTAATGTCTCTCTCCTCTTTGGGACGAGGGGAAAACTGTTCAGGCTGTGACAGAATGTTCCTGGGAGACGGATGGTTCTAATCTCCCCAGAATGCTCAGTGGTTGACCTTCTCATCCAGGAGGATGATGGTTACATAAGGTGAAGATTGGATGCAGGGTGTAACACAACACGGCATCATAAAAGGTTTATAGGTTCAAATAAAACACAACAAACAGCAACATGGAACCGATTTCTGAGAAACGTCAGTACACCTGAGTCCCAAATATACCAGTAGGCTCATGTGTTACACAACCATCGTGAGGGATGCGAATATACACGAAGGGAGAAACTGTTACCAGGATCCACCATGGAATTTACAAACCCAGGATTACATGACTTTCTCCAGCTACCTAAACATTATGTTCTCTCCCATTCTCATTACTGTATAACGTGGCTCATTACTGTATAACGTGGCTCACTGCTATATAACGTGGCTCATTACTGTATAACGTGGCTCATTGCTGTATAACGTGGCTCATTACTGTATAACGTGGCTCATTGCTATATAACGTGGCTCATTACTGTATAACGTGGCTCATGGCTATATAACGTGGCTCATTGCTATATAACGTGGCTCATTACTGTATAACGTGGCTCATTAATGTATAATGTGGCTCATTACTGTATAACGTGGCTCATTGCTATATAACGTGGCTCATTGCTATATAACGTGGCTCATTGCTATATAACGTGGCTCATTACTGTATAACGTGGCTCATTGCTATATAATGTGGCTCATTGCTATATAACGTGGCTCATTACTGTATAACGTGGCTCATTACTGTATAACGTGACTCATGGCTATATAACGTGGCTCATTGCTATATAACGTGACTCATTGCTATATAACGTGACTCATTGCTGTATAACGTGGCTCATTACTGTATAACGTGACTCATTGCTGTATAACGTGGCTCATTACTGTATAACGTGGCTCATTGCTATATAATGTGACTCATTGCTGTATAACGTGGCTCATTACTTAAAAATCATACAATGTGATTTTCTGGATTTTTCTTTTAGATTCCGTCTCTCACAGTTGAAGTGTACCTATGATAAAAATTACAGACCTACGTGCTTTGTAAGTAGGAAAACCTGCAAAATCGGCAGTGTTTCAAATACTTGTTTTCCCCACTGTGTATAGTATGGTGTATTGCTATATAATATGGTGTATTGCTATATAATATGGTGTATTGCTATATAATATGGTGTATTGCTATATAATATGGTGTATTGCTATATAATATGGTGTATTGCTATATAATATGGCCCCAACATCCAACTTCCTTGTTTGATTCTATGAACTGCAATGCTCAGAGATTAAACCGATCTGCGACCAGAGCTGCATGTCCTGAGGCTTAGAGAGTAGAGGGACTCTCACGACATTGTAAATATAATATAAATGTATTATTTATTTCACTGCTAGTTTGATACAAAAATACGTCCTTACAGCAATATATAGATTTTTTTTAAAGAGGAGCATTAAATTGAATTACACCCATGCATTGATGTGGGAAATGTAATGCTGTGCCAAATCAAAACACAATTTATATTTTATTCAGTGAACAATCCGTCTCTTTTGTCAACACTTCAGAGAGACTGGAGCGAGGAAGTAAAAATTTGAATGTAATATTTTGCATAGTTCATCACTTGCGGGGTGAATTCCTTATTTGCAAGAGGTTGATTGTGTTGCAGACAGTCATTCCTACCACAGTGGAGAACAGTAGCTTGTTGTTGCTCTGCCCTCTGCTGGGGAGTTAGAGCTACTACCTCTGGATTAAACCCACAACCACCGACACACATCATAAATAATTTATTTTTGATTTAGTTTGTTTTGACAGTTAAGTCTTAATAGGTTTTCTAATGTCTTTTATACTGTTTTTTTAAAATATATTTTTATTATTCTTAATGTCAATACCATATTATTTTCTTAAAACTAAAAATACAGCTGAGTGACAGTAATGCACTTTGCCAAAGCAAACAGAAGACGGGGTCAGAGTTAGTGTGTGTGTATATATATATATACACACACACACACACTATTCTAACTTCCTCCTACACTGGCGAGGATTCTGTCACAGTTGATTGACAGCATGCCAGGGTGGATTGCAGAGGTCTTGAAAAAGAAGGGTCAACACTGCAAATATTGACTCTTTGCATCAACTTCATGTAATTGTCAATAAAAACCTTAGACACTTATGAAATGCTTGTAATTATACTCCAGTATTCCATAGTAACTTCTGACAAAAATATCTAAAGACACTGAAGCAGCAAACTTTGTGGAAATTAATATTTGTGTCATTCTCAAAACTTTTGGACACGACTTTAGAGAGAGACACAGAGATAGTGAGAGAGAGAGACAGAGATAGTGATATATATAGAGAGAGACAGAGATGGTGATATAGAGAGACAGAGATGGTGATATAGAGAGAGATAGACAGAGATGGTGATATAGAGAGACAGAGATGGTGATATAGAGAGAGGCAGAGATAGTGATATAGAGAGATAGACAGAGATGGTGATATAGAGAGAGGCAGAGATAGTGATATAGAGAGAGATAGACCATTTGTACATTGTAAAAACACTGTATATATATATAATATGACATTTGTAATGTCTTTATTGTTTTGAAACTTCTGTATGTGTGATGTCTACTGTTAATTTTTATTGTTTACCTTACTTGCTTTGGCAATGTTAACACATGTTTCCCATGCCAATAAAGCCCCTTGAATTGAAATTGAATTGAATTGATAGACAAAGATGGTGATATAGAGAGACAGAGATGGTGATATAGAGAGAGATAGACAGAGATGGTGATATTGAGAGACAGAGATGGTGATATAGAGACAGACAGAGATAGTAATATAGAGAGAGATGGTGATATAGAGAGAGTGACAGAGATAGTGAGAGAGAGACAGAGATAGTGATATATATAGAGAGAGACAGAGATAGTAATATAGAGAGAGATAGACAGAGATGGTGATATAGAGAGAGTGACAGAGATAGTAATATAGAGAGCGAGAGACATAGTGACAGAAAGAAAGAGAAAGAACGCAGGGCGGAGGGATGGGTTGGCCGAGCCAGAGCAAGAGGCTTCTCAAATGTCTGTGGGGGCAAATGTGTAACACGTTTACATTACCATCCTACACAAGCTTCCTAAATGTACATTACCATCCTACACAAGCTTCCTAAATGTGCAAACTTTGACTACTGGTTTCGATTTAGTAAATCAATAGAACAGAATAAAAGATAATTGTAGACAAATTGAGGATAAGAAATAGTAAGACATTTTAATTGATTACATTACAGTACCATTTTACAACCATTTTACAGTACCATTTTACAACCATTTTATAGTACCATTACAGTACCATTACAGTACCATTTTACAACCATTTTGTAGTACCATTACAGTACCATTACAGTACCATTACAGTACCATTTTACAACCATTTTATAGTACCATTACAGTACCATTACAGTACCATTTTACAACCATTTCTCAGACAAATTCATAAAACAAACAGCAACATTATGTTATGTATTTACATGGTCAACTTCCATTCTGAAGTGATGAATATGATCATATTAATATTTACACTATGAACAACACGTTAGATGTACAATGATGACACACTGATATCAGTGTACTTCTTTCAATGGATAAAAGCTAAAGACATTTATCGCCTGTGAAAAATAGCAGTAGAAAAAGTAGAAATATGAGCAGATACAAGCTCAGTATAACCTTTTGGTTTTGTTAACAGATCACAATCCATGTTGCTATCAAACTTTTTTAAACAAAACATGGGCATTGATTGTATTACGCTGTCTGCCCTGCCCCGCTCTGCCCTGCCCCGCTCTGCACTGCCCCACCCCGCCCTGCCCCGCTCTGCCCTGCCCCGCCCCGCTCTGCCCCGCCCTGCCCCACCCTGTCCTGCCCCGCCCCGCCCTGCCCCACCCCGCTCTGCCCTGCCCCACCCCGTCCTGCCCCGCTCTGCCCTGCCCCGCCCCGTCCTGCCCTGCCCCGCTCTGCCCTGCCCCACCCCGCCCCCACACCTGCCCCGCCCCACCCCCGCCCCGTCTCTCTCTCTCCCCCTACATGGAAGGAGGTGTAACAGGAGTCCATACTGTAGTCAGTCGCGTTTGACTGTGCGGTGACGTATCGTAATGCGATACCATCGTACCATCGTGCACCTCTGTGGCCGTGCTGCAGTCATACTGCGGGGATCCACCAGGTGGCGCTGTGACGGAGTGAGACAGCCCAGGATAGTGGCTACTGCTGGGGCCTCGCAGGAACTGGGAGCCTAGGCTGTTGGACACCTCCCCCGACTGGGAGACAGGGGCCAGGGACGGGTTACTGACGGACCACAGGCTGGGGTACTGGCTGGATACAGAGAGGACAGGCGAGAACAGAAGATGTGAAATACAGGGTCATTCTTTACCGGAAAGAGACCTACAGTATGTATGAACACATTCATAATCCTTACATAACACATTCATAACCAGTACATAACACATTCATAACCCTTACATAACACATTCATAACCAGTACATAACACATTCATAACCCTTACATAACACATTCATAACCAGTACATAACACATTCATAACCAGTACATAACACATTCATAACCAGTATATAACACATTAATAACCAGTACATAACACATTCATAACCAGTACGTGACACATTCATATCCCTTACATGACACATTCATAACCCTTACATAACACATTCATAACCAGTACATAACACATTCATAACCCTTACATAACACATTCATAACCCTTACATAACACATTCATAACCCTTACATGACACATTCATAACCAGTACATAACACATTCATAACCAGTACATAACACATTCATAACCAGTACATAACACATTCATAACCCTTACATAACACATTCATAAACCTTACATAACACATTCATAACCCTTACATACCACATTCATAACCAGTACATAACACATTCATAACCCTTACATACCACATTCATAACCAGTACATAACACATTCCTAACCCTTACATACCACATTCATAACCCTTACATACCACATTCATAACCAGTACATAACACATTCAAAACCAGTACATAACACATGCATAACCCTTACATACCACATTCATAACCAGTACATAACACATTCATAACCAGTACATAACACATTCATAACCCTTACATACCACATTCATAACCAGTACATAACACATTCATAACCCTTACATAACACATTCATAACCAGTACATAACACATTCATAACCAGTACATAACACATTCATAACCCTTACATAACACATTCATAACCAGTACATAACACATTCATAACCAGTACATAACACATGCATAACCCTTACATACCACATTCATAACCAGTACATAACACATTCATAACCCTTACATAACACATTCATAACCCTTACATAACACATTCATAACCCTTACATGACACATTCATAACCAGTACATGACACATTCATATCCCTTACATAACACATTCATAACCAGTACATAACACATTCATAACCAGTACATAACACATTCATATCCCTTACATGACACATTCATAACCAGTACATAACAAATTCATAACCCTTACATGACACATTCATATCCCTTACATGACACATTCATAACCCTTACATAACACATTCATAACCAGTACATAACACATTCATAACCAGTACGTGACACATTCATAACCAGTACGTAACACATTAATAACCAGTACATAACACATTCATAACCAGTACGTGACACATTCATATCCCTTACATTACACATTCATAACCCTTACATAACACATTCATAACCAGTACGTAACACATTAATAACCAGTACATAACACATTCATATCCCTTACATACCACATTCATAAGTAGTACATGAGAGAGAGAGAGAGACAGAGAGAGACCGAGAGAGAGAGAGAGAGAGAGAGAGAGAGACAGAGAGAGACAGACAGAGAGAGACCGACAGAGAGACAGAGAGACAGAGAGAGACAGAGACAGAGAGAAGAAGAGGCAGCAGGAGAGGTGTGTTGAGGCCACCAACCTGGAGTTGGTCCCAGTGACGCTACAGTGGGTCACGGGCAGCATGGTGGAGTGGGAAGACATCTGAAGACTGGACCAGTTGTCATGGGAGGGCAGCATGGACAGACAGCCAGAGGACATATCAGAGTAACCAGCTGCAACACAACCAATCATGAGTTTATTCTAAAGATTCATTTATTCTTTAGGGCATTTTTTCTTTATTTGAAACAGCAGGGGAGACTAAATTAAACCCGGATCTCTATTGTCTAAATCACCAGATCATGGGGCCTGCACCAATAATGAGTTAGTTAGTTAGTTAGTGCTCCTTTCTGCCTGTTGAAGCTCCCGAGTGGCACAGCGATCTAAGGCACTGCATCTCAGCGTCTCGGAGGCGTCACTACAGTCCCTGGTTCAAATCCAGGCTGTATCACATCCGGCCGGTGATTGGGAGTCCAATAGGACGGGGCACAGTTGACCCAGCGTCCTCTGGGTTTGAGGTCATACAAAAGAAGTGCAGAAAGAAACATATCTTCTGATATGTATGTATGTATGTATGTATGTATGTATGTATGTATGTATGTATGTATGTATGTATGTATGTATGTATGTATGTATGTATTCTGTAGTTCTCTCGCTGTGAAAAGGGGCTTTTAAAACCTGTTACGGCTGCAGTACCTGTACAGGCATCAAAATCAGCAAAATTCCAGAGCGCCAACTAATAGTACTCCATACAACTCAACCTTTCATTAAAACACACAGGCCGGGTACTCAATTAAAGCTACACTCGTTGTGAATCTAGACACCAAGTCAGATTTGTAAAATGCTTTTCGGCGAAAGCATGAGAAGCTATTATCTGATAGCATGCAACCCCCCAAAATACCAGGACGTCACCTAAACAACAGATTTTGCGGTAGCCGGCGCTACACAAAACGCAGAAATAAAATATAAAACATTCATTACCTTTGACGAGCTTCTCTGTTGGCACTCCTATATGTCCCATAAACATCACAATTGGGTCTTTTTCCCGATTAAATCCGTCATTGTATACCCAAAATGTCATTTCATGAAGGCTGGTCTGATCCAGGAAAATTCCCATTTACAAGACGCAACGTCACGTTTTAAAATTACAAAAGTTGCCTATAAACTTTTACAAATCACTTCAAACTACGTTTCTAAACCAACTTTAGGTATTAATAAATGTTAATAATCTATCAAATTGATCACGGGGCGATCTGTATTCGATAGCAGAAAGTCTTGAAATCATCCTCCATGTTTACACTTTCAAAACATCATGCAGTGCGGCTCAAGACAGGACTTGCCAAAACGTCATCCAACCAAGGATAAAGGACGAATAAAATGCCAGTACAGGCGCCATCGTGTGGACGCTGTAGGCATTGTAATGGGATCCTCGTTTTTTTTTCTGTCGTCTTAAACAATGCATTGACTGGCGGATGAATATTTTTTGTGTGTTTTTGGTGAACAGTTTTCCCTGCGATTTTTACTCCTAAACACGTTCTGTTATAGCCACAGACACGATTTAACCAGTTTTAGAGACTTCAGAGTGTTTTCTATACACACATTCTTATCATATGCATATACTATATTCCTGCTATGAGTAGCAGGACGTTGAAATGTTGCGCGATTTTTTACAAAAAGCTGCGAAAATTCGCATCATCCTTAGGAGGTTTTAAAAGGCTTTGAATCAAGTCAATTACTCTGTAATTCTATGGGTGTCTTTAGTTCACATTCACAGTACACAGTACACAGTACTGGCTGAAGAAGGTAATGATGACTGACTAATGCATCTGTCCAGGCCCTGTTGGAAGACCAGCTGTGTACAACTCTGAGCATCCTGCTCTCACAAAGACCAGAGGAATGCAGAATATCTCCTGCTCAGCCACATTTGTTTGACTTTCTTGTTAATGGTGGAAAGGAAGGGAAGGGGTGTTGGTAGCTTTGACCTGGATGGATAGAGGTGGAGGAGGAGAGCAGTGAAGAGGTGAAGGTAGCTATGTCCTGGATGGGTAGAGGTGGAGGAGGAGATGAGGGGTGTTGATAGCTATGTCCTGGAAGGGTAGAGGTGGAGGAGAAGGGAAGGGGTGTTGGGGAGGTGGTGGAGAGGGGATGGAAGACAGGAGAGGGGGTAGAGAGGGGGTGGAGGACAGGAGAGGGGGTAGAGAGGGGGTGGAGGACAGGAGAGGGGGTGGAGGACAGGAGAGGGGGTAGAGAGGGGTTGGAGCACAGGAGAGGGGTGGAGGACAGGAGAGGGGGTAGAGAGGGGTTGGAGGACAGGAGAACGAGACACTCACTAGGGGAGTTGGTGCGATGGGTGTAAGGGCTGCTGTACGGTGCAGAGCGATGGTTTCTCAGGGTGGAGTAGCGGTCACAGCCGTGGGACGAGGACAGGGACAGTGGGCTTCCAAACTGCGTGTGAGGGCTAGCAGGAGGTCCTGGGATGAACCATCCACTCACTGTAGTGTGGTGGGCCCACAGGAACACAGGGAAACATGGAGTCATTTTATGTGGGGAGTCTTATATCTTCTATTCTTTAAATCCACCACATTTATTTTGAATGCCTTTTTTTTTTGCTTATGTGTCAAATTGAAGAATTGAGATCTAAAAAATAAAGAATTTAAGTAAATTACTTAGTCAGCGTTTACATTTCCAATGTGCTGTCTGTAAACTCTATCGTATGTATCAATCCCATTCTTTATTTAAATGTTTAATAAATAAATAAATAAATATTATTTAATGTGCTGTCTGTAAACTCTATCGTATGTATCAATCCCATTCTTTATTTAAATGTTTAATAAATAAATAAATATTTATTATTTAATGTGCTGTCTGTAAACTCTATCGTATGTATCAATCCCATTCTTTATTTAAATGTTTAATAAATAAATAAATATTTATTATTTAATGTGCTGTCTGTAAACTCTATCGTATGTATCAATCCCATTCTTTATTTAAATGTTTAATAAATAAATAAATAAATATTATTTAATGTGCTGTCTGTAAACTCTATCGTATGTATCAATCCCATTCTTTATTTAAATGTTTAATAAATAAATAAATATTTATTATTTAATGTGCTGTCTGTAAACTCTATCGTATGTATCAATCCCATTCTTTATTTAAATGTTTAATAAATAAATAAATATTTATTATTTAATGTGCTGTCTGTAAACTCTATCGTATGTATCAATCCCATTCTTTATTTAAATGTTTAATAAATAAATAAATATTTATTATTTAATGTGCTGTCTGTAAACTCTATCGTATGTATCAATCCCATTCTTTATTTAAATGTTTAATAAATAAATAAATAAATATTTATTATTTAATGTGCTGTCTGTAAACTCTATCGTATGTATCAATCCCATTCTTTATTTAAATGTTTAATAAATAAATAAATATATAAATATATATATATATATATACATATCTAAAATACTTACATTGAGAGTAGCTTGAGTGCTGGTTGTCACTGTCATCCAAGATGTCTTTATGATCCGTTCTGTGGAGAGGGAATCCAATCAGACCATGTCTGTGGGACACTGGCTGTCAATCTACCAGTAAACACTGATATATCCTGTATTCTCAATCAAATCTAACTAAATACATCTATTTCTAGTGGACAGAAAAGGGAGCAGGCAACTTGCCCTACCTTTCTTTAGTATCCAGAAAGGCCTTGGCAAACGGGTTGTATTTGATTTTCAGACCGGTTATCTAAAATGTGGAGTGAAAATATAATGCAAAATTGGTAAGACCTAATAATAAAATAACGAATCTTTAATAAAGTAGATTTTTTAAATGTTCTATCTTCTTCACCTAAAACGACCCAAACAAAATGTCTACAAAGTTGCGTACTTCAAAGTCTACGTATTGGACAGTTATACATGAACAGCAACAACAAAACACACATTACTATTAACATTAGAGTGTTTATAAAATAATGTATCAATACAATAATGTACCTCTTCGTTCTGGTAGGCAGTGACCGCTATGAACTGAGTCTCCGGGAAGGAGTGACTCGTGATCATTCTCTGCGGCCCTCCGACGCGGACAATATGGACACGTGGCTCATATTTGTGCAACGAGTTTAACATGATCTGAAAAATGTATAAAAAAAACGTGTTGTTTTTTTAAAGCAAAAAGTTAAATAATATGCTTTATTTTACAGGTAGAAAAATATCATTTATTTTAATCGAAATGTTGATTGATGGGTGTTCCCGTGACAACATAGCCTAAAATGTATACACGCTTGATTGTAATTCGCTTTAGATAAAAGCGTCTTCGGAATGGCATATATTATTTAAATGATCGTTCTCGAGAAGCCGGTGTTTGGAGGATAGCCTAGTTGTTAGAGTGTTGGGCTAGTAACCAAAATGTTGCAAGTTCGAATTCCCGAGCTGACAAGGTACAAATCTGTCGTTCTGCCCCTGAACAGGCAGTTAACCCACTGTTCCTAGGCCGTCATTGAAAATAAGAATTTGTTCTTAAGTGACTTGCCTAGTAAAATAAAGGTAAAATTAAAACATTTAAATTAAATATATTGGCACGGGTGTTGTTAGGAAATTCCTGGCCACCCCTCATAGCCTGGTTCCTCTCTAGGTTTCTACCTAGGTTCTGGCCTTTCTAGGGAGTTTTTCCTAGCCACCGTGCTTCTACACCTGCATTGCTTGATGTTTGGGGTTTTATTCTGGGTTTCTGTTACAGCACTTTGAGATATCAGCTGATGTAAGAAGGGCTTTATAAATACATTTGATTTGATTCCATGACATATTTTCTGATCTAAATTGTTATCAAAATTATTGGGAAAAAACGCGAGAACTCAAAAGGTTATAACATGACATTTAAAGTGATAACACTATAATCGTCTAACCTGGCCTCCTCCATTGAGTTTGTTGGTGAGTTTGACTTTACAGAATGAGACCGGATCTTTCATCCAGCGCGCTCCAAAGTTAGGCGAGTCCGGGTGGATATACACGCAGCTCGGGGCTTGAGGCTCGGGTTTACCCCCGGGAACCCACTCCCCATTAACGTATTTCCACCGGTGGTTGTCTGCAGCCACGAAGTCCAGCAGGAACGAGTACATGGCGTTTGGATCCAACCCAGAAACATTCACCTTCAGCACCGGAAACATGCGCCTTGGATACAAAGGAAAATATAATAACAGGTGTCCTTATCTCATCCTTTATAGTCAAACAATAACTATAATCTATTGTACAATAGGGCATTATTGACACTAATGTCAAGCGAACGAGTGGTTCACTTTATAGGCCATGTGAATATTAATAGACCTGGGTGTTACAGGAAAAACTCTAAATATAATGAATGAATGTGTGCAATCCTGTTTCCTTTATTACTGTGATACCACAGCAATGGTATAGACACGTTTAACACTATTTATTTGTGTTATAAACCTACGGCTGTTAGGGGCGGCAGGTAGCGGTTAGAGCGGGCCAGTAACCGAAAGGTTGCGGGATCGAATCCACGAGTTGACAAGGTAAAACACATCTGTCGTTCTGCCTCTGAACCAGGCAGTTAACCCACGGTTCCTAGGCCGTTGTTGTAAATATCTGTTTTTACTTGCCCAGTTAAATACATTAAAAAAAAGATATAAGCCTACCTGCTTTTTTCACTATATAAATTAAGACAAAGGCTATACATTTGGCAGGTAGCTGAACCATAAATAATACGCATAAAACAACCAACAATAATACAGTATATACATGTATATAAAACACATGTCAATTCAATGACTTACCTGCCATTTTTGGTTACTATCATTTCATTCGTGAGTTCCTGGAACTTCCGCCACAGTTCGTTCTCATCCAAGCCGACTTTGAGTTGTCTCTCCGTAGGATCGCCCTTCTCGCTGCCCGCCTGTAGCTCGTTCTCCACGGCAGTGAGAAGGTGGTCCACCCGGTACTGTGTAACCTTCCCCGGGCCATCCCCGCCACCTAAGGCCATTCTTTCCAACAGCTCCAGGGTTGAAAAATTACGTATTACACTTTAAGATTAAGAAAACAAAAAATTGGTCGCTCCCAAATAGGCTATATATCCAATCCACTTGAATATATCCAATATTCTCCACCCCATTGCAAGTTTCCGAATATATATTCCGAAGTAACAGTCAATAAACTGATATATCTTTGTGCCATCGCTGGTTGGCTGGTCTTCGCTTTGATGTATGCCGTCTGGTCAGTCATTGGTTGTATGAGGCTATACTGTATCAGTAGGAGTAGGGAGGAAGGATGGCTTTACAGGAAGGATGGGTAATGTGTCTGAAGTCGATTGCTCACCAGCCAATTGTAATTGTTTTATTACTTCAATCTGTCAATATTTACACGTAGTAATCTATATCAAAGAACTGCAGAATGAAACCGAGGGATTTGAACTTTCAGGTATTTATTTCAAATGTTCTTTACAGTTTCACCCAATCTCAAATGACTGAAGGCCTATGTTCAGATAGGTAGGACTCATAAAATGCTTTATTTCTGATGATTAAACTCTAGTCTAACTTGATAGACCGAATATATTTTTATTATATTAGTTTAAAACCTTTTCACTTGTGACACGTTCTATGCGAAAGACAAACTTTAAGTTTCCCTCTAATTAAACACTTTATATTCTACGACATTATTTAAACTTTTTTTTGTTTTTGTTGCTTTTACTCATGAAGTAATAGTTCTGTTTTTGTTCTACAAAACTTTTAACAACTGAAATAATTTCCAAAACCATTTCCCACGACGAAGGTTATTAGAGATGTTTATTCGTTTCAAGGCCTGTGAAGTGGTCGGGTAGGTGACAAAACGGAGGAAATACAGACCAGGCCGTAACACACACCTTTAACAATAGAAGGGATGCATAGAAACAAGTCTGCGATCAACAGAAAACACTTCTCAGTTTTATTATTTGGCTAAATGATTCGCAACGAGAAACAATCCATCCAGTTAGCAGAAACCCACTGGGAACAGACGGTTTAACATCCAGTTTTAATTTACATTTGGTTTGAGTTTTTAACTAACGTGAATTCAACGTGAAATTAACAACGGAAATGTCACTATGTCATTGCATTTAGGTTAAAAGTTGTGTTTTTTTTTTCAAAACAAAATCAGTTTTCCAAGTTGATTCAACGTCATCACATATATGTTTTTTTTATTCTAGGAAATACACATTACAGGTGTTATATTTCTCTTCAAATAATTTGTAGTTACATTTTTATTTAGCCTTTATTTCGACAAGGGAATGACATATGTAGACCTAACAGTAGGTCTCTTTTCCAAACGCACCCTATTTAACACAATACAAATATACACATTATACACTTATTTATTTATATATGTATATATATTTATATATACAAAAACCCAGTCGTGGTAAGCACAAATAAAACATCACAAATCACCCATAAAAATGGTTATATTTCTCCACAAATAAGCCCCTTATCAATTACTTTAAATTGACCGAACGGCACCAGGACATCAAGCTGAAATGTATACAGCGATAAAAAATAAGTTAAAAAAAGATTAAAACAAAAAGCATATTTACCTGACTCGGTGGAAACCCAAGGAACCTCAAGAGTTAACCAATCCTGTGAACGGGGTTAGACAACTCAGGTGTCTATACTTCAACTGAAACGTTAGATAAGACAGACGTTTATGAAGTAGGGCCTCGTAAACAGAAAGGGAGTCATGTAGAGATCTACAGGTCTTTAGCGAAGTCCAGAAAACGTTTTGATACAGAATACAGGGATGGGTATCAAACATGTCAGCTGTAACAAAACGAAGAGCACTATGATGGATGGCATCCAATGGTTTAAGAGTTGGAGCAACTGCACATAGATAAATAACATCACCATAATCAACAACGGATAAAAAGATTGACTGAATTATCTGCTTCCTGCTGCTTAGAGAAAGGAACGATCTGTTTCTGTAGAAAAAGCAATCCAAATGCCTAAGTGTTTATATGCGGGAACACGTTGGGTTGGAGAACCATCCAATGAGTGAATATGTAGTTCATCTGAAACATTCTCACCACAGTTTAAAACAACATGTATTTCATTTTCCTGTATTAAACACAGCATTTAAATCAGCAAGGGATTCCTTCATAGCAAAATAATCTGACTGTAGTTTTGACACAGTCAGATCAACAGTCAGATCAACTGTCAGGGTAACAGTCAGATCAACAGTCAGGGTAACAGTCAGATCAACAGTCAGGGTAACAGTCAGATCAACTGCCAGGGTAACAGTCAGATCAACAGTCAGGGTAACAGTCAGATCAACTGTCAGGGTAACAGTCAGATCAACAGTCAGGGTAACAGTCAGATCAACTGTCAGGGTAACAGTCAGATCAACAGTCAGGGTAACAGTCAGATCAACAGTCAGGGTAACAGTCAGATCAACAGTCAGGGTAACAGTCAGATCAACAGTCAGGGTAACAGTCAGATCAACAGTCAGGGTAACAGTCAGATCAACTGTCAGGGTAACAGTCAGATCAACTGTCAGGGTAACAGTCAGATCAACTGTCAGGGTAACAGTCAGATCAACAGTCAGGGTAACAGTCAGATCAACTGTCAGGGTAACAGTCAGATCAACTGTCAGGGTAACAGTCAGATCAACAGTCAGGGTAACAGTCAGATCAACAGTCAGATCAACAGTCAGGGTAACAGTCAGATCAACAGTCAGGGTAACAGTCAGATCAACAGTCAGGGTAACAGTCAGATCAACTGTCAGGGTAACAGTCAGATCAACAGTCAGGGTAACAGTCAGATCAACAGTCAGGGTAACAGTCAGATCAACAGTCAGGGTAACAGTCAGATCAACAGTCAGGGTAACAGTCAGATCAACAGTCAGGGTAACAGTCAGATCAACTGTCAGGGTAACAGTCAGATCAACTGTCAGGGTAACAGTCAGATCAACTGTCAGGGTAACAGTCAGATCAACAGTCAGGGTAACAGTCAGATCAACTGTCAGGGTAACAGTCAGATCAACTGCCAGGGTAACAGTCAGATCAACAGTCAGATCAACAGTCAGGGTAACAGTCAGATCAACTGTCAGGGTAACAGTCAGATCAACAGTCAGGGTAACAGTCAGATCAACAGTCAGGGTAACAGTCAGATCAACTGTCAGGGTAACAGTCAGATCAACAGTCAGGGTAACAGTCAGATCAACAGTCAGGGTAACAGTCAACAGTCAGGGGGTAACAGTCAGATCAACAGTCAGATCA
>NC_088242.1:3103338-3125838 GCF_036934945.1 Oncorhynchus masou masou
GTTAGTGTCTATACATTGTATTTCTATGGTATATGGTTAGTGTCTATACATTTGTATTTCTCATGGTATGGTTAGTGTCTATGCATTTGTATTTCTGGGTGGTATGGTTAGTGTCTATACATTGTATTTCTATGGTATGGTTAGTGTCTATACATTGTATTTCTATGGTATGGTTAGTGTCTATACATTGTATTTCCATGGTTAGTGTCAGCCTGGTCCCAGTTCTATACATTGTATTTCTTTGTTATGGTTAGTGTCTATACATTGTATTTCTATGGTATGGTTAGTGTCTATACATTGTATTTCTATGGTATGGTTAGTGTCTATACATTGTATTTCTATGGTATATGGTTAGTGTCTATACATTGTATTTCTATGGTATGGTTAGTGTCTATACATTGTATTTCTATGGTATATGGTTAGTGTCTATACATTGTATTTCTATGGTATGGTTAGTGTCTATACATTGTATTTCTATGGTATGGTTAGTGTCTATACATTGTATTTCTATGGTATGGTTAGTGTCTATACATTGTATTTCTATGGTATGGTTAGTGTCTATACATTGTATTTCTATGGTATGGTTAGTGTCTATACATTGTATTTCTATGGTATATGGTTAGTGTCTATACATTGTATTTCTATGGTATGGTTAGTGTCTATACATTGTATTTCCATGGTATGGTTAGTGTCTATACATTGTATTTCTATGGTATATGGTTAGTGTCTATACATTGTATTTCTATGGTATGGTTAGTGTCTATACATTGTATTTCTATGGTATGGTTAGTGTCTATACATTGTATTTCTATGGTATGGTTAGTGTCTATACATTGTATTTCTATGGTATGGTTAGTGTCTATACATTGTATTTCTATGGTATGGTTAGTGTCTATACATTGTATTTCTATGGTATATGGTTAGTGTCTATACATTGTATTTCTATGGTATATGGTTAGTGTCTATACATTGTATTTCTATGGTATATGGTTAGTGTCTATACATTGTATTTCTATGGTATATGGTTAGTGTCTATACATTGTATTTCCATGGTTAGTGGTCAGCCTGGTCCCAGATCTGTTTGTGTTGTATGGCGAACTCCTAAGGTTGTTGTCATAACAAATGTGACCAAAAATGTACCGTTGGAGTTGGCAAGATAAGAACCAGATCTGGGACCAGGCTGACACTGTTTCTCAGTATGAGATGTCATGAAGTAGTGAGGATATGATAAGGAAGATTACCCTGCTAGCTACAACGACGGGTTTACCCACCCGGTGTGTGTGTGTGTGATGTGTGAGTGAGTGAGTGAGTGAGTGAGTGAGTGAGGGTGAGTGAGTGAGTGAGTGAGTGAGTGTGCTATGTGTGAATATGTGTGTGTGTGTTATGTGTGTGTGAGTGAGTGAGTGAGTGAGTGTGTGCTTTGTGTGAATGTAGGTGTGTGTGAGAATGTACAGTTGAAGTCAGAAGTTTACATACACCTTAGACAAATACATTTAAAGTCAGTTTTTCACAATTCCTGACACTTAATCCTCGTAAAAAATTCCCTGTCTTAGGTCAGTTAGGATCACCACTTTATTTTAAGAATGTGAAATGTCAGAATAATAGTAGAGAGAACCATTTATTTCAGCTTTTATTGCTTTCATCACATTCCCAGTGGGTCAGAAGTTTACATACAGTCAATTAGTATTTGATAGCATTGCCTTGGAATTGTTTAACTTGGGTCAAATGTTTCGGGTAGCTTCCCACAATAAGTTGGGTGAATTTTGGCCCATTCCTCCTGACAGAGATGGTGTGCCTGAGTCAGGTTTGTAGGCCAGTCCCTCCTGCAGCAAAGCACCCCCACAACATGATACTGCCACCCCCCATTGTTGGGGTGGTGTTCTTCAGCTTGCAAGCTTCACCCTTTTTCCTCCAAACATAATGATGGTCATTATGGCCAAACAGTTCTATTTTTGTTTCATCAGACCAGAGGACATTTCTCCAAAAAGTACGATCTTTGTCCCCATGTGCAGTTGCAAACCGTAGTCTGGCTTTTTATGGCGGTTTTGGAGCAATGGCTTCTTCCTTGCTGAGCAGCCTTTCAGATTATGTCGATATAGGACTCGTTTTACTGTGGATATAGATACTTTTGTACCTGTTTCCTCCAGCATCTTCACAAGGTCCTTTTCTGTTGTTCTGGGATTGATTTGCACTTTTCGCACAAAAGTACGATCATCTTTAGGAGACAGAACGCATCTCCTTCCTGAGCGGTATGACGACTGTGTGGTCCCATGGAGTTTATACATGCGTACTTATTGTTTGTATAGATGAACGTGTTACCTTCGAGGCGTTTGGAAATTGCTCCTCAAGGATGAACCAGACTTGTGGAGGTCTACATTTTTTTCTGAAATCTTGGCTGATTTCTTTTGATTTTCCCATGATGTCAAGCAAAGAGGCACTGAGTTTGAAGGTAGGTTTGAAATACATCCACAGGTACACCTCCAATTGACTCAAATTATGTCAATCAGCCATCAGAAGCTTCTAAAGCCATGACATCCTTTTCTGGAATTTTCCAAGCTGTTTAAAGTCACAGTCAACTTAGTGTATGTAAACTTCTGACTCCACTGGAATTGTGATACAGTGAATTATAAGTGAAATCATCTGTAAACAATTGTTGGAAAAATTACATGTGTCATGCACAAAGTAGATGTTCTAACCGACTCGCCAAAACTATAGTTTGTTAACAAGAAATGTATGGAGTGGTTGAAAAACGAGTTTTAATGACTTTAATGATAACATAAGTGTATGTAAACTTCCGACTTCTACTGTATGTGTGTATGTGTGTGTGTATGTGTATGTGTGTGTGTGTAGTGTGTGTGTGTGTGTGTGTGTGTGTGTGTGTGTGTGTGTGTGTGTGTGTGTGTGTGTGTGTGTGTGTGTATGTGTGTGTGTTACCCACCTGTTTTGATGATGGTACACAGGTCATAGAGAAGCAGCTTAGTGTCCAGACGCTGTTCCAGACAACTGGTGAGGTCATGCACCAACTTCTGCATGTTACTGTCCTGGTACTGCTAGACACACAAACGTTACACACACCATGAAACTGCCGACTGCACAAGTTGACTGTGATTGTAATCTAACAGGGGCGGCAGGGTAGCCTAGTGGTTAGAGTGGAGGGGCGGCAGGGTAGACTAGTGGTTAGAGTGGAGGGGCGGCAGGGTAGACTAGTGGTTAGAGCGTTGGACTCAGTAACCTAAAGGTTGCAAGTTCAAATCCCTGAGCTGACAAGGTACAAATCTGTCGCTCTGCCCTTGAACAGGCAGTTAACCCACTGTTCCTAGGCCGTCATTGTAAATAAGAATTTGTTCTTAACTGACTTGCCCAGTAAAAAATAAAAAACAGTGAACATTTGCATTACATTTTTCAATATAATTAATTGAGATTTTCCCCTTCAGTATTCATTAACAATTGCTGCTGTTTTCCAGGGATTCATAGGTTCCATTGAATCAAATTCATTAATGAATGTATTGCTTCATAAAAGGCATCATCAGTCCTCACTCAGCCCTGATTAAAACACTTCCTCTCTCCACCTCTCTCTCACCTCCCTCCCTCCCTCTCTCCATTTCCCCCTCTACCTTTCTCCCTCCTCTCTCCATCCCTCTTTCCATTTCTTCCTTCCACCTCTCTCTCTCCATCTCTCTCGCCTGACTGCCCAGCTGAATGAGGAGCAGCTGTACATCTCTATACAGTGTTACATAACAGGCCCAGGGCCTCCCCTCTCCTTCACAGGGCCAGGGAGAACA
Source organism: Oncorhynchus masou masou (assembly GCF_036934945.1). Classification (NCBI taxonomy): domain Eukaryota; kingdom Metazoa; phylum Chordata; class Actinopteri; order Salmoniformes; family Salmonidae; genus Oncorhynchus; species Oncorhynchus masou. The sequence continues at coordinate 3,107,121 of NC_088242.1, forward strand.
GATAGATAGCCCTGTCTATGTATGTGCCTGAGAGAGAGAGAGAGAGAGAGAGAGAGAGAGAGAGACAGAGAAGACAGAGAGAGAGAGAGAGAGAGAGAGAAGACAGAGAGAGAGACAGAGAGAAAGAGAGAGAGAGAGAGACTGTGGTCAGAACAGGTTGATTCTCTCTCTTCCTCTCTCACTTCCTTTCTTTCTATCCTGTGATGCTCCTTTTCTGGCCTAGCATGAGAAACATGTTTACATTGACAGAAGACAATCACAAGACAATCAGACACAATCATGACAGACACACAGAGTGAAGAGAATAACAACTTTTAAATTCCTATATTATTAGCAGTAAATGTAGTGTAACATTTAAACTGTTACATCAGCTATGTACAGTGTTGTGACAATGTGCAACTAGTAGAATGTATGAACAATGAGGGGACATAAATAGACAGGTAAGTTGGTGTTTCTGACCCACTGCATGACCTTTTCTTGTGGCAGCAGGTGACACATTTTGCGGCTGGGATTGCACACTGCTCTGTTCCGCCTAACAGATACGGGAGTTTGTCAACATTTTGTTTGAATTCTTTGTGGGTTTGTGTAATTTGAGCGAAATATGTGTCTCTAATATGGTCATACATTTTGGCAGGAGTTTAGGAAGTGCAGCTCAGTTTCCACCTCATGTTGTGGGCCATTTCCTGTCTTCCTTGAGAGCCAGATCTGCCTACGGCTGTAAATAGTCAAGGCTTTTTGTAGTTTTGGGTCATTCACACTAGTGACATATCTTGCTACTGTATACTCTCTGTTAAGGCGCAAGGTAGAATTGAAATTTGCTCAGTTTCTGGGTTGATTTTTTCCAGTGTGTAAAATAGTTATATTATTGCTTTCAAAAAAATGTGTTTGGCTCTAATTGTGTTGTTGTCCTTGGGGCTCTGTGGGCTGTTTGTATTTGTGAACAAAGATCCAGAACCAGCTGGCTGAGGGGACTCTTTTCTAGGTTCATGCCATTACAGGTTAGGGCTTTGTGATGGAAGGTTTGGGCTTTCCTTTAGGTGGTTGTGAATTTAACAACTATTTTCTGGATTTTGATAATTAGCGGGTCCTAATTTTGCTCTGCATGCATTATTTGGGGTTTTCTTTGTATGATGAGGATATTTCTTTTGCAGAATTCTGAGAGTCACACTTGGTGTTTGTCCCATTTAGTGAATTCTTGGCTGGTGAGTTGGGACCTCAAACCTCACAGCCATAAAAGGCAATGGGTTCTATAACTGAGTAGTTTTTTGCCAGATCCTAATTGGGTGTCACACCCTGGTCTATATTTATTATGTTTATCTTCATTTATTGGGTCAGGCCAGGGTGTGACATGGGTTTATTTGTGGTGTGTTTTGTCTTGGGGTTGTGTGGGGTGTATAGATTAGTCTATGGCTGCCTGAGGCGGTTCTCAATCAGAGTCAGGTGATTATCGTTGTCTCTGATTGGGAACCATATTTAGGCAGCCATATTCTTTGAGTGTTTTCTTGGGTGATTGTTCCTGTCTCTGTATCTTCACCAGATAGGACTGTTTAGGTTTTCACGTTTCCGTTTGTTGTTTTTGTATTGTTTGTGTTTTTCGTTCTTCAATAAATATGTCTCAAAAGTACCACGCTGCATTTTGGTCCGCTCCTCCTTCAACAGAAGAAAGCCGTTACAGAATCACCCACCACAACAGGACCAAGCGGCGTGGTAACAGGCAGGTGCAGCGAAAGGAGGAATGGACATGGGAGGACGAATTGTTTGGAGAAGGACCCTGGGATCAGCCTGGAGAATATCGCCGCCCCAAAGAAGAACTGGAGGCGGAGAGAGCTGAGAGGCACTGGTATGAGGAGGCAGCGCGGCGACGCGGATGGAAGCCCGAGAGTCAGCCCCAAAAATGTCTTGGGGGCCTCAGGGGGCCTCAGGGAGAGTGTGGCAGAGTCAGGAGTCAGACCTGAGCCAACTCTCCCTGTTTATCGTGAGGAGCCAAGGAGGAGACCAGAACCAGAGCTGGTGTTGGAGGTGAGCGAAGCAAAGACTGTGAAGGAGTTAATGGGGAAATTGGAGGAGAGAGAAATGAGGGAGTTGCTGTATTGGTGCTTTTTGCATGGAATTCGCCCTACGGAACGTGTCAGGGATTTGATGGCACCTGGGTCAGCGCTCCATACTCGTCCTGAGGTGCGTGTTAGTCGGCTGGTGAAGTTGGTGCCAGCCTCACGCACCAGGCCTCCTGTACACATCCCTAGCCTTGCACGTCCTGTGCCAACACTGCTCTCAAGATCTCCAGTACGCCTTCATGGTCTAGCCCATCCTGTGCCACCTCCACACACCAGCCCTCCGGTGGCAGCTCCCGCACCAGGCTTCCTGTGCGTGCCCTCGGCCCAGTACCACCAGTGCCAGCACCACGCATGAGGCCTACAGTGCGCCTCGCCTCTCCAGCGCTGCCGGAGTCTCCCACCTGTTTAGCGCAGCCAGAGCCTTCCTCCTCTCCTGCGCTGCCGGAGCCTCCCGCCTGTTCAGCGCTGTTGGAGCCTTTCTCCTCTCCTGCGCTGCTGGAGTCTCCCGCCTGTTTAGCGCAGCCAGTGCCTTCCTCCTCTACAGCGCTGCTGGAGTCTCCCGCCTGTTTAGCGCAGCCTGAGCTGTCAGTCTACATGGAGCAGCCAGAGCTGTCAGTCTACATGGAGCAGCCAGAGCTGTCAGTCTACATGGAGCAGCCAGAGCTGTCAGTCTGCATGGAGCAGCCAGAGCTGTCAGTCTGCATGGAGCTGCCAGTCTGCATGGAGCAGCCGGAACTGTCAGTCTGCAAGGAGCTGTCAGTCTGCATGGAGCTGCCAGTCTGCATGGACAGCCAGAGCTGTCAGTCTGCAAGAAGCCGCCAGAGCTGTCAGTCTACATGGAGCAGCCAGATCCGTCAGTCAGCCAGGACTCTTCCAGGATCCCGCCGGCCACGATCTTCCAGATCCGGGCCAGCCAGCCAGACTCTTCCAGATCCGCTCAGCTCTGGGCCAGACTCTTCCAGATCCGCCAGTCAGCCAGACTCTTCCAGATCCGCCAGTCAGCCAGACTCCTTCCAGATCCGCCAGTCAGCCAGACTCTTCCAGATCCGCCAGTCAGCCAGACTCTTCCAGATCCGCCAGTCAGCCAGACTCTTCCAGATCCGCCAGTCAGCCAGACTCTTCCAGATCCGCAGTCAGCCAGACTCTTCCAGATCCGCCAGTCAGCCAGACTCTTCCAGATCCGCCAGTCAGCCAGACTCTTCCAGATCCGCCAGTCAGCCAGACTCTTTCAGGATCCGCCAGTCAGCCGACTCTTCCAGATCCGGCCAGTCAGCCAGACTTTCCAGATCCGCCAGTCAGCCAGATCTGCCAGAACCATCAACTCAGCCAGGATCTGCCGGATCCAAATACCTGGCTGAGCTTCCTCTCAGTGCTGGGCTTCCTCTCAGTGCTGGGCCCTCTCAGTGATGGGCTTCCTCTCAGTGATGGGCTTCCTCTCAGTCCCGAGCCTCTCAGTCCCGAGCTTCCTCTCAGTGCTGAGCTTCCCCTCAGTCCCGAGCTGCCTCTGCCCAGAGCGCCCCTCAGTCCCGAGCTGCCCTCAGTCCCGAGCTGCTCCCTCGTTCCGAGCTGCCCCTCAGTCCAGTGGGGTTCTGGGTGAGGACTACTAGGCTATGGTCGGCAGCGAAGGTGGACTATCCTAAGACGCGAGGAGGGGGACTAAGACATTTATAGAGTGGGTTCCACGTCCCGCCGGGAGCCGCCACCATGGACAGACGCCCACCCGGACCCCTCCCTATTGTTTTGATGTGTATCCGGGAGTCCGCACCTTAGGAGGGGGGTCTGTCACGCCCTGGTCTATATTTATTATGTTTATCTTCATTTATTGGGTCAGGCCAGGGTGTGACTTGGGTTTATTTGTGGTGTGTTTCCTTCTGTCTTGGGGTTGTGTGGGGTGTATAGCATAGTCTATGGTTGCCTGAGGAAGTGTTCTCAATCAGAGTCAGGTGATTATCGTTGTCTCTGATTGGGAACCATATTTAGGTAGCCATATTCTTTGAGTGTTTTACGTGGGTGATTGTTACTGTCTCTGTATCTTCACCAGATAGGACTGTTTAGGTTTTCGTTTCCGTTTGTTGTTTTTGTATTGTTCGTGGTTTTCGTTCTTCAATAAATATGTCTCAAGTACCACGCTGCATTTTGGTCCGCTCCTCCTTCAACAGAAGAAAGCCGTTACATTTGGATGTCAAATTTTATGTTCATTTTGATTGCGTAGCAAGCCTTTTTTGTCTTGTTTCTCAGATGCTTGTTTCTCAGGTTTCTCAGATGCTGAGGTGCTGATGTTTAGACTGAGGTATATGTAATTCTATGTGTGCTCTAGGGCAACAGTGTACTGGCATCTGTACCTTTTTTGGAACACAATTATTTTTTAAATATGACAGAATCTGTACAGAAGATCAAGGTGCTGTTGTAGGGGACAGAAGCACCAGATAATCTGCAAAAAGTAGACATTTTATTTCAGAATCTTGTTGAGGTGCTGCAGACTATTCTAGTCAGTAATATAAATCTTGAAGAGGGTGGGGCCTCAAGCTGCATCCCTGTCTCACTCCCCGGCCCTGAGGGAAGAAATCTGTGTTTATTGACAATTTTGAACGTACACTTATGTTGGCGTATATTTATTTTATAACATCGGAGGCTCCCCCAAAACAACCTTTCCATCAGTTTATACAGCAGGCCCTCATGCTAAAACTGAGTCAAAAGCCTATTTTTTTTCTATATCAACAAACCATGAGAAGACTTTGCTTTGGTTTTCTTTTGTTTGTATGTCAATTAGGTGTACTGGGTGTATACGTGGTCTGTCGTATGATATTTTTGGTAAGAAGTCAATTTGACATTTGCTCAGGACATTTGTTTTCAAAGAGGAAATCTTAGAGTGTGCTGTTGATGATACTACAGAGGATGTTCAACTTGATTTTTTGTATTTTTTTTTACATATGATATGTTAGCTGATATGATATAATGTCCAAGGCTTTCTACTGCTAAGTGTACACCTTCACTATTGAAGGGGAACATTTTGTCCAGGGAGTTGTCTAAGGAGGGATTGGATTTTTTATTTTTTTGGACAATTGTTCTTGGTAGCTTTCTACACAATCTTCCTTCCATCTATAGCATTTCGTAATAGCATGCAGTTTGTTGGGCTTTGATTCTCATGGTTGGGTATTGCTCTGTTCAAGTAGGCTGTGATTTGGCTATGGTTTGATAAGGGTGTCAGTGGGCTGACTGTGAATGCTCTGAGAGACTCTGGGTTTAAGTCTATGGCTTCCTGGGTGGTGCAGCGGTCTAAGATACTGCATCTCAGTGCAAGAGGTGTCACTACAGTCCCTGGTTTGAATCCAGGCTGCATCACATCTGGGTGTGATAGGGACGCCGCACAATTGGTCCAGTGTCGTCAAGGTTTTGCCCGGGTAGGCCATCATTGTAAATTAGAATTTGTTCTTAACTGACTTGTTAAAAAAGGTTACATTTCCCAACAAAATGTAGTCTTCAGTACTGCTGCAAAGGGATGAGCTGTACCTCCTGTTGGAGTCCTCTTTGAAGTCTACCATTGACTATGTACAGACTAAGCTGCAGGAGTTGTGATGTTGGTTGTTTTGTCATAGTTGTGTCTAGGGCGGCATATGGGGAGGGAATGGTGTCACATCCAAGTTAGGTGTATGTCCCGCAGGTCGCGCAGGTCTGGGCTGTGTGTCCGTTGCTCTGTTGCTCCTGTGTAATGTGTTGGGGATGCGGTTGAGGGTGATGTCCTTTAGGGTGCTGGCGAAGGTGGGGACTGCGGGCTTGTGGATGTGGACCTGGTCATAAAGGCTGTCCAATTCCTGGGTGGAATGGTGGGCCAGGGAGACATTAGGTTTTGAGACACAGTCAAGGGTGGAAATATTAGCAGGGTGGAAATATTTTGTGGAATCAGGGTAGACATTTCCCCCACTCGTGAGTTGGGAAAGTGGAAGAACTTTTTCAGTCACTCCCTTGAGTGTTGTGGCCACCCTTCCCTGCTTTGCCCTCAGGTCATTTGTTTCTGGTGTGAATTATTATGTGTTGGTCCTCGGATAGCAGGTCTTGGTGCCCAAACACCTGTGTGTTTGGGCACCAGATTTTAGACACTGCGTTTTTGGGGAACAATGTATTTTGTGTTTAATGTTTCCTGCTTGAGTACATAAGAAGTGGCTTTTTGTGTCTTCAGTGTGTGTGGGAGGGGCTTGACAGGATGGGTTCGAGGAGGGGTGGTGTCTCCTGGGTCGATGGGTCTTCAATGATCTGTTCTGCTGTGATATTGAGGCTGTGGTCAGAGTCTAGGGTTGTTCTGCTAGCTTCTCTGCTGGGGTGGCCAGCTCTCTCATGGGTTGTTCTCTTTTGCAACTTCAAGTGCTCTCATCTTCTCCTGCCACTGGGCATCCTTCTGCTCCTCCTCTTTTTTCTGTTGATGCTGTCTCACAGAGTGCAAGCATGTCTCTCTCCTCCTCCAGCTCTCTGGGTCTGGCTGAGGGGTGTTGTTGTCTGGGTCTGTTGACTGGAGTAAGGTGACCTGTTGTTCGAGCTCCACCTGCCTTACGTCCACCTGGGTGACCCTCTGCTTGGGGGTTGCTCGTCTGTGGGGCTGTTTATGGATCTGGTCTGACACCCTCTGGCTGGGGGAGTCGTCACCAGGGAGAGCACCCTCTTGATTCTGTGAAAGTCCAGCTGAACAGTTTGGGGTTGCCCTGTAGACCAATACTGTTCCAGACCATCTACTGGCATGGCGCAGTACAGGTTGACATTGGCTGGCTAAGTCCTCGTTGTCTAGTATCCCAAATTTCCACCCATCTTAACACGCCACCTCTTAACAGAGGGTTTGTGTGTTAATATAGCACTGTGTCAGGGGATGGCCTGGTTAATATAGCACTGTGTCATGCCAGGGTTGGTCTGGTTAATATAGCACCATGCCAGGGGATGGTCTGGTTAATATAGCACTATGCCAGGAGATGGTCTGTGTTAATATAGCTCTATGCCAGGGGATGGTCTGGTTAATATAGCACTGTGCCAGGGGATGGTCTGGTTAATATAGCACTGTGCCAGGGGATGGTCTGGTTAATATAGCACCATGCCAGGGGATGGTCTGGTTAATATAACACTGTACCAGGAGATGGTCTGGTTAATATAGCACTGTGCCAGGGGATGGTCTGGTTAATACAGCACTGTGTCAGGGGATGGTCTGGTTAATATAGCACTGTGCCAGGGGATGGTCTGGTTAATATAGCACTGTGCCAGGGGATGGTCTGGTTAATATAGCACTGTGCCAGGGGATGGTCTGGTTAATATAGCACTGTACCAGGGGATGGTCTGGTTAATATAGCACTGTGCCAGGGATGGTCTGGTTAATATAGCACTGTGCCAGGGATGGTCTGGTTAATATAGCACTGTGTCAGGGATGGTCTGGTTAATATAGCACTGTGTCAGGGATGGTCTGGTTAATATAGCACTGCCAGGGATGGTCTGGTTAATATAGCACTGTGTCAGGGGATTGTCTGGTTAATATAGCACTGTGCCAGTGGATGGTCTGGTTAATATAGCTCCATGCCAGGGATGGTCTGGTTAATATAGCACTGTGCCAGGGGATGGTCTGGTTAATATAGCACTGTGCCAGGGGATGGTCTGGTTAATATAGCACTGTGCCAGGGGATGGTCTGGTTAATATAGCACTGTGCCAGGGGATGGTCTGGTTAATATAGCACTGTGCCAGGGGATGGTCTGGTTAATATAGCTCCATACCAGGGGATGGTCTAGTTAATATAGCACCGTGCCAGGGGATGGTCTGGTTAATATAGCACTGTACCAGGGGATGGTCTGGTTAATATAGCACTGTGCCAGGGGATGGTCTGGTTAATATAGCACTGTGCCAGGGGATGGTCTGGTTAATATAGCACTGTGCCAGGGGATGGTCTGTGAGGAAGATTAAGTTGCTTATGTGCAGCAGGCAGTATCTCTAGATTGTCCACGAGGAGCTTCGTTTTGTACTTTCTGTGCCTTCTCATTTAAAAATTAGATTTTTATTTTTTTTACATCCAAGGGTACTGTGATGACCTCTGAGGCCAAAGAGGCCACTGCATTTGGGTGGGAGAGGCTGTGAAACTCTACTGCCATTGTTGGGCTCAAAGGGCTTTCATACATCTCACTTCACACCTCGCTACCAAATTGAAGTTGGAGCCTCTGTTCTCTCCTAGTTAAGCTTGGTAGCCTTTATAACTTAGCATTCAAAATATCAATTCAATTCAATTCAATACAAAAGGCTTTATTGGCATGGGGGAAATGAAGTGAAATAGAAAATAAACAAAAGTGAAATATCAATAAGAAATTAACAGTAAACATTACACTAACAGAAGTTCCAAAGGAATAGAGACTTTTCAAATGTCATATTATGTATATCCAGTGTCGTAATGATGTGCAAATAGTTCAAGTACAAAAGGGAAAATAAATCAATATAAATATCTCTCTCTCTTTCTGCTTCTCTCCCCTCTCTCTCCTCTGTCTCTCTCTCAATTTCAATTAAATTCAATTCAAGGGCTTTATTGGCATGGGAAACATGTGTTAACATTGCCAAAGCAAGTGAGGTAGATAATATATAAAGTGAATATATAAAGTGAAAAACAATACAAATTAACAGTAAACATTACACATACAGAAGTTTCAACACAATAAAGACATTACAAATGTCATATTATATATATATATATATATATATATATATACAGTGTTTTAACAATGTACAAATGGTTAAAGGACACAAGATAAAATATTAAAATAATAATAATAATAAAATAAATGAGCATAAATATGGGTTGTATTAACAATGGTGTTTGTTCATCACTGGTTGACCTTTTCTCGTGGCAACAGGCCACAAATCTTGCTGCTCTGATGGCACACTGTGGAATTCCACCCAGTTGATATGGGAGTTTATCGAAATTAGATTGGTTCTCAAATTCTTTGTGGGTCTGTGTAATCTGAGGGAAATATGTCTCTCTAATATGGTCATACAATGGGCAGGAGGTGAGGAAGTGCAGCTCAGTTTCCACCTCATTTTGTGGGCAGTGAGCACATAGCCTGTCTTCTCTTGAGAGCCATGTCTGCCAATGGCGGCCTTTCTCAATAGCAAGGCTATACTCACTGAGCCTGTACATAGTCAAAGCTTTCCTTCATTTTGGGTCAGCCACAGTGGTCAGGTATTCTGCTTTGTAATAACATTCTAGTTTGCTCAGTTTTTTGTTAATTCTTTCCAATGTGTCAAGTAATTATCTTTTTGTTTTCTCATGATTTGGTTGGGTCTAATTGTGCTGCTGTCCTGGGGCTCTGTGGGGTGTGTTTGTGTTTGTGAACAAAGCCCCAGGACCAGCTTACTTAGGGGACTCTTCTCCAGGTTCATCTCTATGTAGGTGATGGCTTTGTTATGGAAGGTTTGGGAATCATTTCCATTTAGGTGGTTATAGAATTGAACGTCTCTTTTCTGGATTTTGATCATTGCCGAATATCAGCGTAATTCTGCTCTGCATGCATTATTTGGTGTTTTACATTGTACACGGAGGATATTTTTGCAGAATGCTGCATGCAGAGTCTCAATTTGGTGTTTGTCCCATTTTGTGAATTCTAGGTTGGTGAGCGGACCCCAGACCTCACAACCATAAAGGGCAATGGGTTCTATAACTGGTTCAAGTATTTTTAGCCAGATCCTAACTGGTATGTTGATTTGATGTTCCTTTTGATGGTGTAGAAGGCACATCTTGCCTTGTCTCTCAGATCGTTCACAGCTTGTGGAAGTTACCTGTGGCGCTGATGTTTAGGCCGAGGTGCAGTGCATTCGGAAAGTATTCAGACCCCTTGACTTTTTCCACATTTTGTTACGTTATAGCTTTATTCTAAAATGGATTAAATAAAAAATGTCCTCATCATTCTACACGCAATAGCCCATAAAGACAACGCAAAAACAGTTATTTTGCAGTTATTAAAAATAATAAACAGAAATACCTTATTTACATAAGTATTCAGACACTTTGCTATGAGAATCGAAATTGAGCTCAGGTGCATCCTGTTTCCATTGATCATCCTTGAGATGTTTCTCCAACTTGGAGTCCACCTGTGGTAAATTAAATTGATTGGACATGATTTGGAAAGGCACACACCTGTCTATATAAGGTCCCACAGTTGACAGTGCATGTCAGAGCAAAACCAAGCCATGATGTCGAAGGAATTGTCCGTAGAGCTCCAATATAGGATAGTGTTGATGCACAGATCTGGGGAAGGGCACAGTGGCCTCCATCATTCTTAAATGGAAGATGTTTGGAACCACCAAGACTCTTCCTAGAGCTGGCCGCTCGGCCAAACTGAACAAACTGAGCAACGTACCAAAACATTTCTACAGCATTGAAGTTCCCCAAGGACACGGTGGCCTTCATCATTCATTTCACCTTCCAGCAACAACGACCCTAAGATCATCTGGAGGAAACCTGGCACCATCGCTACAGTGAAGCATAGTGGTGGCAGTATCATGCTGTGGGGATGTTTTTCAGCGGCAGGGACTGGGAGTCTAGTCAGGATCAAGGGAAAGACCAACGGAGCAAAGTACAGAGAGATTCTTGATGAAAACCTGCACCAGAGCGCTAGGACATCAGACTGGGGTGAAGGTTCACTTTCCAACAGGACAACGACCCTAAGCACACAGCCAAGACAATGCAGGAGTGGCTTTGGGACAAGTTTCTGAATGTCCTTAGTGGCCAAGCCAGAGCCCGGAAGCAAACCCCGATCAAACATCTCTGGAGACCTGAAAATAGCTGTGCAGCGAGCTCTCCATCAACAGAGCTTGAAGGATCTGCAGAAAAGGAGACACCTAAATACAGGTGTACCAAGCTTGTAACATCATACCCAGAAGACCGAGCTGTAATCTCTGCCAAGGTGCTTCAGCAAAGTAATGAGCAAAGGGTATGAATACTCATGTAAATTTGATTTTCCTTTATATATATTTTTTTAAAGAAAAAAAGAAAAGCACATTTTTGTTATTAAAATAACATCAAATTGATCCCAGAAATAAAGTGTACATATTGTTAATGTTGTAAATTACTATCGTAGGCTGGAAACGGCAGGCTCAAAATGGCCAAACAACGGATTTTCTTCGGAAACTCACAGTCTATTCTTCTTCTGAGCAAGTAAGGCTATTCCATGCGAAATTGGCAAGAAACTGAAGATCTCGTACAGCTGTGAACTACTTCCTTCACAGAACAGAGCAAACTGGCCCTAACCAGAATAGAAAGAGGTGGGAGGCCCCGGTGCACAACTGAGCAAGAGGACAAGTACATTAGAGTTTCTAGCTTGAGAAACAGACGCCTCACAAAGTCCTCAACTAGCAGCTTCATTAAATAGTACCCGCAAAACACCAGTCTCAACATCAACAGTGAAGAGCGACGCGGGATGCTGGCCAAAGAAAGTCATCTCAGACTGGCCAATAAAAAGAAAAGATTAAGATGCGCAAAAGAACACAGACACTGGACAGAGGAAGATAGGAAAGTTTTACGGACAGACAAATCTAAGTTTGAGGTGTTCGGATCACAAAGAAGAACATTCGTGAGAAATAGAAAATGAAAAGATGCTGGAAGAGTGTTTGACGCCATCTGTCAAGCATGGTGGAGGCAATGTGATCATCTGGGGGAAGCTACGTGGGGGGTTAAGTGGGAGATTTGTACAGGGTAAAAGGATCTTGAAGAAGGAAGGTATCACTCTATTTGCAACGCTATGCCATACCCTGTGGACGGCGCTAATTGGAGCCAATTTCCTCCTACAACAGGACAATGATCCGAAGCACAGCTCCAAACTATGCAATAACTATTTAGGAAGAATAATTGTTGCGGGAGCAGCTTGACCGTATGGTACGTAAGAAGTGCCCATCAAGCCAATCCACCTTGTGGGAGGTGCTTCAGGAAGCATTTGGTGAAATCTCTTCAGATTACCTCAACAAATTGACAACTAGAATGCCAAAAGGTCTGTAATTCCTCAAATGGAGATTCTTTGACTGAAAGCAAAGTTTGAAGCACACAATTATTATTTCAATTTAAAAAAAACATTACCAAACAAAACCTTGTCAACTGTCTTGACTATAATTCCTATTCATTTTGCAACTCATTTCATGTATGTTTTAATGGAAAAAAAGGACATTTTTAAGTGACTTCAAACTTTTAACGGTAGTGTGCAAATAGAGTGCAAATAATGCAAATAATTCTAAAACCCCTGTTTTGCATTGTCATTATGGGGTAACATAACGTAACAAAATGTGGAAAAAGCTGAGGGGTCTGAAATACTTTCTGAATGCATTATGTATAGTTTTTCTGTGTGCTCTAGGGCAACGGTGTCTAAATAGAATTTGTATTAGTGGTCATGGCAACTGGACCTTTTTTGGAACACCATTATTTTGGTCTTACTGAGATTTACTGTCAGGGCCCAGGTCTGACAGAATCTGTCCTGAAAATCTAGGTGCTGTGTAGGCCCTCCTCCTTGGTTGGTGACAGAAGCACCAGATCATCAGCAAACAGTAGACATTTGACTTCAGATTCTAGTAGGGTGAGGCCGGGTGCTGCAGACTGTTCTAGACAGTAGACATTTGACTTCAGATTCTAGTAGGGTGAGGCCGGGTGCTGCAGACTGTTCTAGACAGTAGACATTTGACTTCAGATTCTAGTAGGGTGAGGCCGGGTGCTGCAGACTGTTCTAGACAGTAGACATTTGACTTCATATTCTAGTAGGGTGAGGCCGGGTGCTGCAGACTGTTCTAAACAGTAGACATTTGACTTCAGATTCTAGTAGGGTGAGGCCGGGTGCTGCAGACTGTTCTAGACAGTAGACATTAGACTTCAGATTCTAGTAGGGTGAGGCCGGGTGCTGCAGACTGTTCTAAACAGTAGACATTTGACTTCAGATTCTAGTAGGGTGAGGCCGGGTGCTGCAGACTGTTCTAAACAGTAGACATTTGACTTCAGATTCTAGTAGGGTGAGGCGGGTGCTGCAGACTGTTCTAAACAGTAGACATTTGACTTCATATTCTAGTAGGTGAGGCCGGTGCTGCAGACTGTTCTAGACAGTAGACATTTGACTTCAGATTCTAGTAGGGTGAGGCCGGGTGCTGCAGACTGTTCTAGTGCCCTCGCCAATTCATTGATATATATGTTGAAGAATATCTCTCTCCTGTTTCTCTATTCCCTGTCCTCCCTCCTCCTCATCCTGCAACTGTCACACACACACACACACACACACACACACACACACACACACACACACACACACACACACACACACACACACACACACACACACACACACACACACACACACACACACACACACACACTATATGTCAGTGCTGTCTTAGTGCTGTCCATTAGCACTTGGTGGCTTGATCTCTCTCTCTCTCTCAATTCAATTCAATTCAATTCACCCAAGGGGCTTTATTGGCATGGGAAACATGTGTTAACATTGCCAAAGCAAGTAAGGTAAACAATAAAAATTAACAGTAGACATCACACATACAGAAGTCTCTCTCTGTCCCTCTCTCAATCTCTCCCTCTCTCCCTCTCTCCCTCTCTCTCTCTCTCTCCCCTCTCCCCCTCTCTCTCTCCCTCTCCCTCTCTCATATATCAACAGTTCTTACCAAACTGAGTGTATTTTTATGTTCCAGACCATATTGAGAGTGTTCCTTTCAATCACTGTTTTATCAACTCAGACTGTATTTCTTTATAAAGCCATGAATTCCAAAAACAGAAAGCAAAACTAATTAACTTCTTCACAGAGAAGTTCTTATAGTTTAAACATTCACCTGTTATTATTATTATTATTATTAGGATTATTAATCAAATAGCACCGATGTTAGCACTTTAAATAGGATGAGATCACATTTGTAGGGGATACCTTAAGGATATTAGTCTGATTGGATGCTACATAAAAAGTTAAAACAGACAGACAGATCGACACACAGACCGACAGACAGACAAACAGACAGACAGACAGACAGACGGACGCAACACTTACCCTGCTGCCTTCTTTAGCTGATGACAGATGATGACGTGTCTGAAGAGAAGAAGATGGCAAAACAAGCTGTTACACTGCAGTGGAGAAGGAGACAAAGAAACAAGACAAAGGAAACAAGGAGACTAGCTAGGAGACATGGTCCCAGAATTCATGTGCTCATTACAACAAAACGTCCCTTTTTCAGGACACTGCCTTTCAAAGAAAAATCGTTAAAATCCAAATAACTTCACAGATCTTCATTGTAAAGGGTTTAAACACTGTTTCCCATGCTTGTTCTATGAACCATAAACAATTAATGAACATGCACCTGTGGAACGGTCGTTAAGACACTAACAGCTTACAGACGGTAGGCAATTAAGGTCACAGTTATGAAAACTTAGGACACAAAAGAGGCCTTTCTAACTGACTCTGAAAAACACCAAAAGATGCCCAGGGTCACTACTCATCTGCGTGAATGTGCCTTAGGCATGCTGCAAGGAGGCATGAGAACTGCAGATGTGGCCAGGGCAATAAATTGCAATGTCTGTACTGTGAGACGCCTAAGACAGTGTTACACGGAGACAGGACGGACAGCTGATCGTCCTCGCAGTGGCAGACCACGTGTAACAACACCTGCACAGTATCGGTACATCCGAACATCACACCTGCGGGACAGGTACAGGATGGCAACAACTTTTCTGCCCGAGTTACCAGGAACGCACAATCCCTCCATCAGTGCCCACATAGTCCATAATAGGCTGAGAGAGGCTGGACTGAGGCTGGTAGACCTGTTGTATGGGCAGGTTCTCACCAGATATCACTGACAACAACAAACCATCACTGCTGAACCAGACATGACTGGCAAGAGTGCTCTTCACTGAGTCGTTGTTTTTGTTTGATGGTCGGGTCGTGTTTATCGTTGAAGAAATAATTATGTTACCGAGGCCTGTACTCTGAAAGCGGGATCGATTAGGAGGTGGAGGTCCGTCATGGTCTGGGCGGTGTCACAGCATCATCGGACTGACTTGTTGTCACTGCAGGGCTATCTCCAACGGCTGTGCGTTACAGGAAGACATCCTCCTCCTCATGTGGTACCCTTCCTGCAGACTCATCTGACATGACCCTCCAGCATGACAATGCCATCAGCCATACTGCTCGTTCTGTGCGTGATTTTTCCTGCAAGACAGGAATGTCAGTGTTCTGTCCGAATCTCAATCCCATTGAGCACGTCTGGGACCTGTTGGATCGGAGGGTGAGGGCTAGGGCCATTCCCCCCACAAATGTCCAGGAACCTGAAGGTGCCTCGGTGGAAGAGTGGGGGTAACATCTCACAGCAAGAACTGGCAAATCTGGTGCAGTCCATGAGGAGAAGATGCACTGCAGTACTTAATGCAGCTGGTGGCCACACCAGATACTGACTGGTACTTTTGATTTTTACCCCCCCCCCCTTTGTTCAGGGACACATTATTCCATTTCTGTTAGTCACATGACTTGCGTACCCACAACGCTGGCGTATCGAATGCCATGCTTTACCATTCTGGTCTCATAATCAATCAATGTGATTTAGTTTCACTCAATCTCTGTCTGTATAGGCTATTTGGTTAAATGGTTTCTGGCTGGTAAAAGTGGAGGTGGTATAGCTAATCTAATCCTTTGTTCATCTATCACTGATCAGAAACATTTAGTATGCTATAATGTAGCCTAAATCACTGATCAGAAACATGTAGCATGCTATAATGTAGCCTAAATCACTGATCAGAAACATTTAGCATGCTATAATGTAGCCTAAATCACTGATCAGAAACATGTAGCATGCTATAATGTAGCCTAAATCACTGATCAGAAACATGTAGCAGTGTAGTCCTGTGGTTATTGAAACTCCAAAAGCCTGCGGAGGAAGTTGTGTAATATGAACCTGAGACACACATGCTTTTTTTAAATAGGATTAATGGGTGTCATGATGAAGATAGGTCTCTAAGCTCCCTAACAAAGTGGAGTTGGAATGAAACATGGATCAAAAAAGCATCTGGTCTGTTTAAAAATATCACCCCCCCCACCCCCCTACCCCAATTTTGTGATATCCAATTGGTAGTTCTGATTTTTTGGGCTCATCGCTGCAACTCCCCAACAGACTCGGGAGAGGCAAAGGTTGAGAGCAGGGCTGGACCCTTTGGGCTGGACCCAAGGTAATAGTTGATACAATGTTTCAAGTTCGTTGCAGACAGGCCATGTGTAGCCAATGTGATTTATAGGAGATGTATTTTTTATCAGGATATTGGAGGCTGCAATGTTTTTATTTGCTGGCTTTATGTAGCCTATTTTCTACATAATTGGCAATAGAAGTTAGTTTTTAAGTTTGCATCATTTTCATTTAGAATTGGATAGAATTTTGATTACTACAAACTACATGACAATGATTTTGAGATATGACAACATTATTATAAATTAAATTAAACTGTTTCACGAAAATGTGCATATGAAAACCCTAACTGGCATGCAGATTGGTAGAAATGGTAAGATAAACTAGCATTCCACATGAGAAAGGTTGCCGACTCCTCGTGTCGCATCTTACCGGCAACTTCAGAGAGTAATGGCAGAATCTGAGACAGCCAGCAGGAGCGGGAGGAGAACAGTTGGGTCAGCTGAAGTTTTTAAATTCAGGCTATCTAGATCTCTGACACCCTCTTGAGGCGTTTGACTTAAAGAAGCATTAGACAAACTCAATACATATACAGTAGTTGATTTTATTAAAACACATGGGGTGTGTCTATCTATGGATAAAACAAGTTTAAAAATGTAGACCCAAATGATTGGTGGAAAGAACAGATGACTTTCGGTTGACCAAGATTTTGTTTGTTTGTCGGGAGCAGCCCTACTGATCGGGTCAATGTGTCTTGTCTGTATTTTTGAACAAAATAACTAATTCATTATTTCATTTGCATGCCGCAGCCATGGTTACACAAACCTTTAACATCGGCCTAATCAAACTCTAAGTGTATGTTATTTGTATTAGTCTTTTTGATTTATTATTTTGTATGTGTCTAAACCAATAACAATTTCATAATAATTTATTGATTTTTATGATTTTTTTTTTAAAAGAATTTTACAGCCAAAATACCATAAATCCTATGTGAAAGCAGCATTTGTAACATGTGAAGGGGGCTGTATTGTGTGTCTCGAAGGAAGACGGAGCTGTCGTGTGTTTGTTGTTTTAAACATTCCTTCAGAGAGCACTGGCTTTCCAAACCTAGCCCAGGGAGCTATTTTAGACTGAAGCACAGCAGTAAGTCCTCACAATGACGTCAATGCAGAAGCACAATGCTATAGGCCCAATCCCCACGTATGTGTGTGTGGGGAGGACCTAAATCATAAACAAGGAAAATTCTCCTCGTGGTGACATTTCCCAAAGCTTTTAGGGTTGTATTTACAATTAGGGTTAGTGTTAGAATTAGGGTAAGGGGTTAGGGGTAAGTGGTTAGGTTTAGGCTTTGGGTTATGGGTTATATGGGTTAGGTTAGGTTAAAGGTTAGGTTTAGGGTTTGTGGTTATGTTTAGGGTTAAGGTTAGGTTAAGCTTAGGGTTAGGTTTTAGGGTTAAGGTTAGGTTAAGCTTAGGGTTAGGTTTAGGGTTAAGGTTAGGTTAAGCTTAGGGTTAGGTTTAGGGTTTAGGTTAGGGGTAAGCTTAGGGTTAGGTTTTAGGTTAAGGTTAGGGGTAAGCTTAGGGGTAGGTTTAGGGTTAGTGGTTAGTGGTTAGGGTAGCGGGTTAAGGTTAGGGTTAAGGTTAGGGTTAAGCTTATAGGCTAGGTTAGGTTTAAGGTTAAGGGTTACGTTTTAGGTTTAGGTTTAGGGTTAGGGTTACAGTTTAAGGTTAGGGTTAGGTTTAGGGTTAAGGGTTACGGTTAGGTTTAGGTTAGGGTTAAGGGTTAAGGGTTAGGGTTAAGGTTAGGGTAAGGTCTACTGCAATAGGCCTAACCCCAACAGCAGCAGACCAAGACTGAGTAACAACTGTAAACTTACTATATGATACCACACACATCCTGCATACTACCACACACATCCTGCATACTACCACATCCTGCATACTCCCACACACATCCTGCATACTACCACACATCCTGCATACTACCACACACATCCTGCATACTACCACACACATCCTGCATACTACCACACACATCCTGCATACTCCCACACACATCCTGCATACTACCAAACACATCCTGCATACTACCACACATCATCCTGCATACTACCACACATCCTGCATACTACCAAACACATCCTGCATACTACCAAACACATCCTGCATACTACCACACACATACTGCATACTACCACACACATCCTGCATACTACCAAACACATCCTGCATACTACCACACACATCCTGCATACTACCACACACATCCTGCATACCCACACACATCCTGCATACTACCACACACATCCTGCATACTACCCCACACATCCCATACCACCCACACATCCTGCATACTACCACACACACCCTGCATACTACCACACACACACTGCATACTACCACACACATCCTGCATACTACCACACACATCCTGCATACTACCAAACACATCCTGCATACTACCAAACACATCCTGCATACTACCACACACATACTGCATACTACCACACACATAC
>NC_088242.1:3130838-3133845 GCF_036934945.1 Oncorhynchus masou masou
GAGGTCCACGGTGCTTTGAGAGAGACAGAGGTCCACGGTGTTTTGAGAGAGAAAGAGGTCCGCGGTGCTTTGAGAGAGACAGAGGTCCACGGTGCTTTGAGAGAGACAGAGGTCCACGGTGCTTTGAGAGAGACAGAGGCCCACGGTGCTCTGAGAGAGAGAGGCCCACGGTGCTCTGAGAGAGAGAGGCCCACGGTGCTCTGAGAGAGAGAGGCCCACGGTGCTCTGAGAGAGAGAGGCCCACGGTGCTCTGAGAGAGAGAGGCCCACGGTGCTCTGAGAGAGACAGACAGAGACGTAGACGTACAACGTAGAACACCAAATAATGCATGCAGAGCAGAATTAGGCCGATACCCACTAATCGTCAAAATCCAGAAAAGAGCTTTTAAATTCTATAACCACCTAAAAGTAAGCGATTCCCAAACCTTCCACAACAAAGCCATCACCTACAGAGAGATGAACCTGGAGAAGAGTCCCCTAAGCAAGCTGGCCCTGGGGCTCTGTTCACAAACACACCCTACAGAGCCCCATGACAGCAGCACAATTAGACCCAACCAAATCATGAGAAAATAAAAAGATAATTACTTGACACATTGGAAAGAATTAACAAAAAAACAGAGAAAACTAGAATGCTATTTGGCCCTACACAGAGAGTACACAGCGGCAGAATACCTGACCACTGTGACTGACCCAAAATTAAGGAAAGCTTTGACTATGTACAGTCTCAGCGAGCATAACCTTGCTATTGAGAAAGGCCGCCATAGGCAGACATGGCTCTCAAGAGAAGACAGGCTATGTGCTCACTGCCCACAAAATGAGGTGGAAACTGAGCTGCACTTCCTAACCTCCTGCCCAATGTATGACCATATTAGAGAGACATATTTCCCTCAGATTACACAGATCCACAAAGAATTCAAAAACATATCCAATTTTGAAAAACTCCCATATCTACTGGTTGAAATTCCACAGTGTGCCATCAGAGCAGCAAGATTTGTGACCTGTTGCCACAAGAAAAGGGCAACCAGTGAAGAACACGCACCATTGTAAATACAACCCATATCTATGCTTATTTATTTTATCTTGTGTCCTTTACCATTTGTACATTGTAAAAACACTGTATATATATATAATATGACATTTGTAATGTCTTTATTGTTTTGAAACTTCTGTATGTGTGATGTCTACTGTTAATTTTTATTGTTTATTTCACTTTATATATTATCTACCTTACTTGCTTTGGCAATGTTAACACGTTTCCCATGCTAATAAAGCCCCTTGAATTGAGAGAGAGAGAGAGAGAGAGAGAGAGAGAGAGAGAGAGAGAGAGAGAGAGAGGCCCACAGTGCTCTGGGAGAGAGAAGCCCACGGTGCTCTGAGAGAGACAGACAGACAGAGAGAGAGAGAGAGAGAGAGAGGGAGAGAGAGATACAGGGAGAGGCCCACAGTGCTCTGAGAGAGACAGAGAGAGGCCAACAATTATTTGAGAGAGACAGAGAGAGGCCCACAATGCTTTGAGAGAGAGACAGAGAGAGGACCACAATGCTTTGAGAGAGAGACAGAGGGAGGCCCACAATGCTTTGAGAGAGAGACAGAGAGAGGCCCACAATGCTTTGAGAGAGAGACAGAGGGAGGCCCACAATGCTTTGAGAGAGAAAGAGGTCCACAATGCTTTGAGAGAGAAAGAGGTCCACGGTGCTTTGAGAGAGACAGAGAGAGGCCCACAATGCTTTGAGAGAGACAGAGAGAGGCCCACAATGCTTTGAGAAAGAAAGAGGTCCACGGTGCTTTGAGAGAGAAAGAGGTCCACGGTGCTCAGAGAGAGAAAGAGGTCCACGGTGCTCAGAGAGAGAAAGAGGTCCACGGTGCTCAGAGAGAGAAAGAGGTCCACGGTGCTTTGAGAGAGAAAGAGGTCCACGGTGCTTTGAGAGAGACAGAGGTCCACGGTGCTTTGAGAGAGACAGAGGTCCACGGTGCTTTGAGAGAGACAGAGGTCCACGGTGCTTTGAGAGAGACAGAGGTCCACGGTGCTTTGAGAGAGACAGAGGTCCACGGTGCTTTGAGAGAGAAAGAGGTCCACGGTGCTCAGAGAGAGAAAGAGGTCCACGGTGCTCAGAGAGAGAAAGAGGTCCACGGTGCTTTGAGAGAGAAAGAGGTCCACGGTGCTTTGAGAGAGAAAGAGGTCCACGGTGCTTTGAGAGAGACAGAGGTCCACGGTGCTTTGAGAGAGACAGAGGTCCACGGTGCTTTGAGAGAGACAGAGGTCCACGGTGCTTTGAGAGAGAAAGAGGTCCACGGTGCTTTGAGAGAGAAAGAGGTCCATGGTGCCTTCACTATGGTGAATCACAAAAACAATACAGAAATACACTTTGGAAAAGGAAAGAACAGAACGTCAGAAATCAGCTCAATGTAATTGAAGAATCCATAGACAAACACAAAGAGTTATCTATCCAAAATAGAGATGTATGGGTAAACCACTTCTCCAAACTCTTTTGGCTCTATAACAAAGAGCAATCAGCAAAAACATATTACATGATCAAATACAGATCTTAGAATCAACTATTAAAGACTACCAGAACCCACTGGATTCTCCAATTACATAGAATGAGCTACCGGACAAAATACAAACCCTGCAACCCAAAAAGGCGTGTGGTGTTTTATTATAATATATTTTTAACCTTTATTTAACCAGGAAGGGCTCATTGAGATTTAAAATCTCATTTTCAAGAGTGTCCTGGCCAAGATAGGCAGCACCAAGTCATTACAAAAAATTACAGACAGACAACATGAAAAACTACAAGTAATCAAGTAAAAACCATTGAATTCACAAGAGTATAAGACAGCAAATTAAAAACATTGACAGGTCAGAGAACCAGTCTCAAAATCCTTCATCAGTGATTTAAAAACACCAATCGGGAAAAGTTCTTCCAGTTTAAAAGTATTTTATAAGGCGTTCCAAGACGATGGCGCAGAGTACATAAAAGCCCTTTTACCAAATTCCCAAATTTACC
>NC_088242.1:3134345-3165823 GCF_036934945.1 Oncorhynchus masou masou
TAGTGTCTATACATTGTATTTCTATGGTATGGTTAGTGTCTATACATTGTATTTCTATGGTATGGTTAGTGTCTATACATTGTATTTCTATGGTATGGTTAGTGTCTATACATTGTATTTCTATGGTATGGTTAGTGTCTATACATTGTATTTCTATGGTATGGTTAGTGTCTATACATTGTATTTCTATGGTATGGTTAGTGTCTATACATTGTATTTCTATGGTATGGTTAGTGTCTATACATTGTATTTCTATGGTATGGTTAGTGTCTATACATTGTATTTCCATGGTATGGTTAGTGTCTATACATTGTATTTCTATGGTATGGTTAGTGTCTATACATTGTATTTCTATGGTATGGTTAGTGTCTATACATTGTATTTCTATGGTATGGTTAGTGTCTATACATTGTATTTCTATGGTATGGTTAGTGTCTATACATTGTATTTCTATGGTATGGTTAGTGTCTATACATTGTATTTCTATGGTATGGTTAGTGTCTATATTGTATTTCTATTGGTTATTTCTTGTATTTCTATGGTATGGTTAGTGTCTATACATTGTATTTCCATGGTATGGTTAGTGTCTATACATTGTATTTCCATGGTTAGTGTCAGCCTGGTCCCAGATCTGTTTGTGTTGTATGGCGAACTCCTAAGGTTGTTGTCCTAACAAATGTGACCAAAAATGTACCGTTGGAGTTGGCAAGATAAGAACCAGATCTGGGACCAGGCTGTCTTCAGTATGAGATGTCATGAAGTAGTGAGGATATGATAAGGAAGATTACCCTGCTAGCTACAACGACGGGTTTACCCACCCGGTGTGTGTGTGTGTGATGTGTGAGTGAGTGAGTGAGTGAGTGAGTGAGTGAGTGAGTGAGTGAGTGAGTGTGCGTGTGCTATGTGTGAATATGTGTGTGTGTGTTATGTGTGTGTGAGTGAGTGAGTGAGTGAGTGAGTGTGTGCTTTGTGTGAATGTAGGTGTGTGTGTGAGAATGTACAGTTGAAGTCAGAAGTTTACATACACCTTAGCCAAATACATTTAAAGTCAGTTTTTCACAATTCCTGACACTTAATCCTCGTAAAAATTCCCTGTCTTAGGTTAGTTAGGATCACCACTTTATTTTAAGAATGTGAAATGTCAGAATAATAGTAGAGAGAACAATTTATTTCAGCTTTTATTGCTTTCATCACATTCCCAGTGGGTCAGAAGTTTACATACAGTCAATTAGTATTTGATAGCATTGCCTTGAAATTGTTTAACTTGGGTCAAATGTTTCGGGTAGCTTCCCACAATAAGTTGGGTGAATTTTGGCCCATTCCTCCTGACAGAGATGGTGTGCCTGAGTCAGGTTTGTAGGCCAGTCCCTCCTGCAGCAAAGCACCCCCACAACATGATACTGCCACCCCCCATTGTTGGGGTGGTGTTCTTCAGCTTGCAAGCTTCACCCTTTTTCCTCCAAACATAATGATGGTCATTATGGCCAAACAGTTCTATTTTTGTTTCATCAGACCAGAGGACATTTCTCCAAAAAGTACGATATTTGTCCCCATGTGCAGTTGCAAACCGTAGTCTGGCTTTTTATGGCGGTTTTGGAGCAATGGCTTCTTCCTTGCTGAGCAGCCTTTCAGATTATGTTGATATAGGACTCGTTTTACTGTGGATATAGATACTTTTGTACCTGTTTCCTCCAGCATCTTCACAAGGTCCTTTTCTGTTGTTCTGGGATTGATTTGCACTTTTCGCACAAAAGTACGATCATCTTTAGGAGACAGAACGCATCTCCTTCCTGAGCGGTATGACGACTGTGTGGTCCCATGGAGTTTATACATGCGTACTATTGTTTGTATAGATGAACGTGGTACCTTCAGGCGTTTGGAAATTGCTCCCAAGGATGAACCAGACTTGTGGAGGTCTACATTTTTTTTTCTGAAATCTTGGCTGATTTCTTTTGATTTTCCCATGATGTCAAGCAAAGAGGCACTGAGTTTGAAGGTAGGCCTTGAAATACATCCACAGGTACACCTCCAATTGACTCAAATTATGTCAATTAGCCATCAGAAGCTTCTAAAGCCATGACATCCTTTTCTGGAATTTTCCAAGCTGTTTAAAGTCACAGTCAACTTAGTGTATGTAAACTTCTGACCCACTGGAATTGTGATACAGTGAATTATAAGTGAAATCATCTGTAAACAATTGTTGGAAAAATTACATGTGTCATGCACAAAGTAGATGTTCTAACCGACTCGCCAAAACTATAGTTTGTTAACAAGAAATGTATGGAGTGGTTGAAAAACGAGTTTTAATGACTTTAATGATAACATAAGTGTATGTAAACTTCCGACTTCTACTGTATGTGTGTATGTGTGTGTGTGTGTGTGTGTGTGTATGTGTATGTGTGTGTGTGTATGTGTGTGTGTGTGTGTGTGTGTGTGTGTGTGTGTGTGTGTGTGTGTGTGTGTATGTGTGTGTGTTACCCACCTGTTTTGATGATGGTACACAGGTCATAGAGAAGCAGCTTAGTGTCCAGACGCTGTTCCAGACAACTGGTGAGGTCATGCACCAACTTCTGCATGTTACTGTCCTGGTACTGCTAGACACACAAACGTTACACACACCATGAAACTGCCGACTGCACAAGTTGACTGTGATTGTAATCTAACAGGGGCGGCAGGGTAGCCTAGTGGTTAGAGTGGAGGGGCGGCAGGGTAGACTAGTGGTTAGAGTGGAGGGGCGGCAGGGTAGCCTAGTGGTTAGAGCGTTGGACTCGTAACCGAAAGGTTGCAAGTTCAAATCCCTGAGCTGACAAGGTACAAATCTGTCATTCTGCCCTTGAACAGGCAGTTAACCCACTGTTCCTAGGCCGTCATTGAAAATAAGAATTTGTTCTTAACTGACTTGCCCAGTAAAAAATAAAAAAACAGTGAACATTTGCATTACATTTTTCAATATAATTAATTGAGATTTTCCCCTTCAGTATTCATTAACAATTGCTGCTGTTTTCCAGGGATTCATAGGTTCCATTGAATCAAATTCATTAATGAATGTATTGCTTCATAAAAAGGCATCATCAGTCCTCACTCAGCCCTGATTAAAACACTTCCTCTCTCCACCTCTCTCTCCACCTCCCTCCCTCCCTCTCTCCATTTCCCCCCCTCTACCTTTCTCCCTCCCTCTCTCCATCCCTCTCTCCATTTCTTCCTCTCCACCTCTCTCTCTCCATCTCTCTCGCCTGACTGCCCAGCTGAATGAGGAGCAGCTGTACATCTCTATACAGTGTTACATAACAGGCCCAGGCCTCCCTCTCTCCTTCACAGGGCCAGGGAGAACAGATAGATAGCCCTGTCTATGTATGTGCCTGGAGAGAGAGAGAGAGAGAGAGAGAGAGAGAGAGAGAGAGAGAGAGAGAGAGAGAGAGAGACAGAGAGAGAGAGAGAGAGAGAGAGAGAGAGAGAGAGAGAGAGAGAGAGAGAGACAGAGAAGACAGAGAGAGAGAGAGAGAGAAGACAGAGAGAGAAGACAGAGAGAGAGAGAGAGAGAGAGAGAGAGAGAGAGAGAGAGACAGAGAGAGAGAGAGAGAGAGAGAGACAGCGAGAGAGAGAGAGAGAGAGAGAGAGAGAGAGAGAGAGAGACAGAGAAGACAGAGAGAGAGAGAGAGAGAGAGAAGACAGAGAGAGAGACAGAGAGAAAGAGAGAGAGAGAGACTGTGGTCAGAACAGGTTGATTCTCTCTCTTCCTCTCTCACTTCCTTTCTTTCTATCCTGTGATGCTCCTTTTCTGGCCTAGCATGAGAAACATGTTTACATTGACAGAAGACAATCACAAGACAATCAGACACAATCATGACAGACACACAAAGAGTGAAGAGAATAACAACTTTTAAATTTCTATATTATTAGCAGTAAATGTAGTGTAACATTTAAACTGTTACATCAGCTATGTACAGTGTTGTGACAATGTGCAACTAGTAGAATGTATGAACGATGAGGGGACATAAATAGACAGGTAAGTTGGTGTTTCTGACCCACTGCATGACCTTTTCTTGTGGCAGCAGGTGACACATTTTGCGGCTGGGATTGCACACTGCTCTGTTCCGCCTAACAGATACGGGAGTTTGTCAACATTTTGTTTGAATTCTTTGTGGGTTTGTGTAATTTGAGCGAAATATGTGTCTCTAATATGGTCATACATTTTGGCAGGAGTTTAGGAAGTGCAGCTCAGTTTCCACCTCATGTTGTGGGCCATTTCCTGTCTTCTCTTGAGAGCCAGATCTGCCCACGGCTGTAAATAGTCAAGGCTTTTTGTAGTTTTGGGTCATTCACAGTACGTGACATATCTTGCTACTGTATACTCTCTGTTAAGGCGCAAGGTAGAATTGAAATTTGCTCAGTTTCTGGGTTGATTTTTTCCAGTGTGTAAAATAGTTATATTATTGCTTTCAAAAAAATGTGTTTGGCTCTAATTGTGTTGTTGTCCTTGGGGCTCTGTGGGCTGTTTGTATTTGTGAACAAAGATCCAGAACCAGCTGGCTGAGGGGACTCTTTTCTAGGTTCATGCCATTACAGGTTAGGGCTTTGTGATGGAAGGTTTGGGCTTTCCTTTAGGTGGTTGTGGAATTTAACAACTATTTTCTGGATTTTGATAATTAGCGGGTCCTAATTTTGCTCTGCATGCATTATTTTGGGGTTTTCTTTGTATGATGAGGATATTTTTTGCAGAATTCTGAGAGTCACACTTTGGTGTTTGTCCCATTTAGTGAATTCTTGGTTGGTGAGTTGGACCCCAAACCTCACAGCCATAAAAGGCAATGGGTTCTATAACTGAGTAGTTTTTTGCCAGATCCTAATTGGGTGTCACGCCCTGACATATTTATTACGTTTATCTTCATTTATTGGGTCAGGCCAGGGTGTGACATGGGTTTATTTGTGGTGTGTTTCGTCTTGGGGTTGTGTGGGGTGTATAGCATAGTCTATGGCTGCCTGAGGCGGTTCTCAATCAGAGTCAGGTGATTATCGTTGTCTCTGATAGCCATTTAGGTAGCCATATTCTTTGAGTGTTTTCGTGGGTGATTGTTACTGTCTCTGTATCTTCACCAGATAGGACTGTTTAGGGTTTCACGTTTCAGTTTGTTGTTTTTGTATTGTTCGTGGTTTTTCGTTCTTCAATAAAAATGTCTCAAGTACCACGCTGCATTTTGGTCCGCTCCTCCTTCAACAGAAGAAAGCCGTTACATTTGGATGTCAAATTTTATGTTCATTTTGATTGCGTAGCAAGCCTTTTTTTGTCTTGTTTCTCAGATGCTTGTTTCTCAGATTTCTCAGATGCTGAGGTGCTGATGTTTAGACTGAGGTATATGTAATTCTATGAGTGTACTGGCATCTGTACCTTTTTTGGAAGACAATTATTTTTTAAATCTGACAGAATCTGTACAGAAGATCAAGGTGCTGTTGTAGGGGACAGAAGCACCAGATAATCTGCAAAAGGTAGACATTTTATTTCAGAATCTTGTTGAGGTGCTGCAGACTATTCTAGTCATTAATATAAATCTTGAAGAGGTGGGGCTCAAGCTGCATCCCTGTCTCACTCCCCGGCCCTGAGGGAAGAAATCTGTGTTTATTGACAATTTTGAACGTACACTTATGTTGGCGTATATTTATTTTATAACATCGGAGGCTCCCCCCAAAACAACCTTTCCATCAGTTTATACAGCAGGCCCTCATGCTAAACTGAGTCAAAAGCCTATTTTTATTCTATATCAACAAACCATGAGAAGACTTTGCTTTGGTTTTCTTTTGTTTGTATGTCAATTAGGGTGTGCAGGGTGTATACGTGGTCTGTCGTATGATATTTTTGGTAAGAAGTCAATTTGACATTTGCTCAGGATATTTGTTTTCACTGAGGAAATCTTAGAGTTTGCTGTTGATGATACTACAGAGGATGTTCAACTTGATTTTTTGTAATTTTTTTTACATATGATATGTTAGCTGATATGATATAATGTCCAAGGCTTTCTACTGCTAAGTGTATACCTTCACTATTGAAGGGGAACATTTTGTCCAGGGAGTTGTCTAAGGAGGGATTGGATTTGTTTTTTTTTGGCCAATTGTTCTTTGGTAGCTTTCTACACAATCTTCCTTCCATCTATAGCATTTCGTAATAGCATGCAGTTTGTTGGGCTTTGATTCCTCATGGTTGGGTATTGCTCTGTTCAAGTAGGCTGTGATTTGGCTATGGTTTGATAAGGTTGTCAGTGGGCTGACTGTGAATGCTCTGAGAGACTCTGGGTTTAGGTCTATGGCTTCCTGGGTGGTGCAGCGGTCTAAGATACTGCATCTCAGTGCAAAAGGTGTCACTACAGTCCCTGGTTTGAATCCAGGCTGCATCACATCTGGGTGTGATAGGGACGTCACACAATTGGTCCAGTGTCGTCAAGGTTTTGCCCGGGTAGGCCATCATTGTAAATTAGAATTTGTTCTTAATTGACTTGTTAAAAAAAGGTTAAATTTCCCAACAAAAAGTAGTCTTCAGTACTGCTGCAAAGGGATGAGCTGTACCTCCTGTTGGAGTCCTCTTGAAGTCTACCATTGACTATGTACAGACTGAGCTGCAGGAGTTGTTGGTTGTTTTGTCATGGTTGTGTCTAGGGCGGCATATGGGGGAGGGAATGGTGTCACATCCAAGTTAGGTGTATCTCCCGCAGGTCGCGCAGGTCTGGGCTGTGTGTCCGTTGCTCTGTTGCTCCTGTGTAATGTGTTGGGGATGCGGTTGAGGGTGATGTCCTTTAGGGTGCTGGCGAAGGTGGGGACTGCGGGCTTGTGGAAGTGGACCTGGTCATAAAGGCTGTCCAATTCCTGGGTGGAATGGTGGGCCAGGGAGACATTAGGTTTTGAGACACAGTCAAGGGTGGAAATATTAGCAGGGTGGAAATATTTTTGTGGAATCAGGGTAGACATTTCCCCACTCGTGAGTTGGGGAAAGTGGAAGAAGCTTTTTCAGTCACTCCCTTGAGTGTTGTGGCCACCCTTCCCTGCTTTGCCCTCAGGTCATTTGTTTCGGTGTGAATTATTATGTGTTGGTCCTCGGATAGCAGGTCTTGGTGCCCAAACACCTGTGTGTTTGGGCACCAGATTTTAGACACTGCGTTTTTGGGGAACAATGTATTTTGTGTTTAATGTTTCCTGCTTGAGTACATAAGAAGTGGCTTTTTTTGTGTCTTCAGTGTGTGTGGGAGGGGCTTGACAGGATGGGTTCGAGGAGGGGGTGGTGTCTCCTGGGTCGATGGGTCTTCAATGATCTGTTCTGCTGTGATATTGAGGCTGTGGTCAGAGTCTAGGGTTGTTCTGCTAGCTTCTCTGCTGGGGTGGCCAGCTCTCTCATGGGTTGTTCTCTTTTGCAACTTCAAGTGCTCTCATCTTCTCCTGCCACTGGGCCTCCTTCTGCTCCTCCTCTTTTTTCTGTTGATGCTGTCTCACAGAGTGCAAGCATGTCTCTCTCCTCCTCCAGCTCTCTGGGTCTGGCTGAGGGGGTGTTGTTGTCTGGGTCTGTTGACTGGAGTAAGGTGACCTGTTGTTCGAGCTCCACCTGCCTTACGTCCACCTGGGTGACCCTCTGCTTGGGGCTGCTCGTCTGTGGGGCTGTTTATGGATCTGGTCTGACACCCTCTGGCTGGGGGAGTCGTCACCAGGAGAGATCACCCTCTTTGATTCTGTGAAAGTCCAGCTGAACAGTTTGGGGTTGCCCTGTAGACCAATACTGTTCCAGACCATCTACTGGCATGGCGCAGTACAGGTTGACATTGGCTGGCTAAGTCCTCGTTGTCTAGTATCCCGAATTTCCACCCATCTTAACACGCCACCTCTTAACAGAGGGTTTGTGTGTTAATATAGCACTAGGTCAGGGGATGGTCTGGTTAATATAGCACCATGCCAGGGGATGGTCTGGTTAATATAGCACTATGCCAGGAGATGGTCTGTGTTAATATAGCTCTATGCCAGGGGATGGTCTGGTTAATATAGCACTGTGCCAGGGGATGGTCTGGTTAATATAGCACTGTGCCAGGGGATGGTCTGGTTAATATAGCACTGTACCAGGGGATGGTCTGGTTAATATAGCACCATGCCAGGGGATGGTCTGGTTAATATAACACTGTACCAGGAGATGGTCTGGTTAATATAGCACTGTGCCAGGGGATGGTCTGGTTAATACAGCACTGTGTCAGGGGATGGTCTGGTTAATATAGCACTGTGCCAGGGGATGGTCTGGTTAATATAGCACTTTGCCAGGGGATGGTCTGGTTAATATAGCACTGTGCCAGGGGATGGTCTGGTTAATATAGCACTGTGCCAGGGGATGGTCTGGTTAATATAGCACTGTGCCAGGGGATGGTCTGGTTAATACAGCACTGTGTCAGGGGATGGTCTGGTTAATATAGCACTGTGCCAGGGGATGGTCTGGTTAATATAGCACTGTACCAGGGGATGGTCTGGTTAATATAGCACTGTACCAGGGGATGGTCTGGTTAATATAGCACTGTGCCAGGGGATGGTCTGGTTAATATAGCACTGTGCCAGGGGATGGTCTGGTTAATATAGCACTGTGCCAGGGGATGGTCTGGTTAATATAGCACTGTGCCATGGGATGGTCTGGTTAATATAGCACTGTGCCAGGGGATGGTCTGGTTAATATAGCACTGTGTCAGGGGATGGTCTGGTTAATATAGCACTGTGTCAGGGGATGGTCTGGTTAATATAGCACTGTACCAGGGGATGGTCTGGTTAATATAGCACTGTACCAGGGGATGGTCTGGTTAATATAGCACTGTACCAGGGGATGGTCTGGTTAATATAGCACTGTACCAGGGGATGGTCTGGTTAATATAGCACTGTGCCAGGGGATGGTCTGGTTAATATAGCACTGTGTCAGGGGATGGTCTGGTTAATATAGCACTGTACCAGGGGATGGTCTGGTTAATATAGCACTGTACCAGGGGATGGTCTGGTTAATATAGCACTGTACCAGGGGATGGTCTGGTTAATATAGCACTGTACCAGGGGATGGTCTGGTTAATATAGCACTGTACCAGGGGATGGTCTGGTTAATATAGCACTGTACCAGGGGATGGTCTGGTTAATATAGCACTGTGCCAGGGGATGGTCTGGTTAATATAGCACTGTGCCAGGGGATGGTCTGGTTAATATAGCACTGTGCCAGGGGATGGTCTGGTTAATACAGCACTGTGTCAGGGGATGGTCTGGTTAATATAGCACTGTACCAGGGGATGGTCTGGTTAATACAGCACTGTGTCAGGGGATGGTCTGGTTAATATAGCACTGTGTCAGGGGATGGTCTGGTTAATATAGCACTGTACCAGGGGATGGTCTGGTTAATACAGCACTGTGTCAGGGGATGGTCTGGTTAATATAGCACTGTGCCAGGGGATGGTCTGGTTAATATAGCACTGTACCAGGGGATGGTCTGGTTAATATAGCACTGTGCCAGGGGATGGTCTGGTTAATATAGCACTGTGCCAGGGGATGGTCTGGTTAATATAGCACTGTACCAGGGGATGGTCTGGTTAATATAGCACTGTGCCAGGGGATGGTCTGGTTAATATAGCACTGTGCCAGGGGATGGTCTGGTTAATATAGCACTGTGCCAGGGGATGGTCTGGTTAATATAACACTGTGCCAGTGGATGGTCTGGTTAATATAGCACTGTGTCAGGGGATGGTCTGGTTAATATAGCACTGTACCAGGGGATGGTCTGGTTAATATAGCACTGTGCCAGGGGATGGTCTGGTTAATATAGCACTGTGCCAGGGGATGGTCTGGTTAATATAGCACTGTGCCAGGGGATGGTCTGGTTAATATAACACTGTGCCAGGGGATGGTCTGGTTAATATAACACTGTACCAGGGGATGGTCTGGTTAATATAGCACTGTGCCAGGGGATGGTCTGGTTAATATAACACTGTGCCAGGGATGGTCTGTGAGGAAGATTAAGTTGCTTATGTGCAGCAGTCATTATCTCTAGATTGTCCACGAGGAGCTTCGTTTTGTACTTTCTGTGCCTTCTCATTTAAAAAAATTAGATTTTTATTTTTTTTACATCCAAGGGGTACTGTGATGACCTCTGAGGCCAAAGAGGCCACTGCATTTGGGTGGGAGAGGCTGTGAAACTCTACTGCCATTGTTGGGCTCAAAGTGCTTTCATACATCTCACTTCACACCTCGCTGCAAATTGAAGTTGGAGCCTCTGTTCTCTCCTAGTTAAGCTTGGTAGCCTTTATAACTTAGCATTCAAAATATCAATTCAATTCAATACAAAAGGCTTTATTGGCATGGGGGAAATGAAGTGAAATAGAAAATAAACAAAAGTGAAATATCAATAAGAAATGAACAGTAAACATTACACTCACAGAAGTTCCAAAGGAATAGAGACTTTTCAAATGTCATATTATGTTTATCCAGTGTCGTAATGATGTGCAAATAGTTCAAGTACAAAAGGGAAAATAAATCAACATAAATATCTCTCTTTCTCTCTTTCTGCTTCTCTCCCCTCTCTCTCCTCTCTGTCTCTCTCTCAATTTCAATTAAATTCAATTCAAGGGCTTTATTGGCATGGGAAACATGTGTTAACATTGCCAAAGCAAGTGAGGTAGATAATATATAAAGTGAATATATAAAGTGAAAAACAATACAAATTAACAGTAAACATTACACATACAGAAGTTTCAACACAATAAAGACATTACAAATGTCATATTATATATATATATATATACAGTGTTTTAACAATGTACAAATGGTTAAAGGAAACAAGATAAAATATTAAAATAATAATAATAATAAAATAAATGAGCATAAATATGGGTTGTATTAACAATGGTGTTTGTTCATCACTGGTTGACCTTTTCTCGTGGCAACAGGTCACAAATCTTGCTGCTCTGATGGCACACTGTGGAATTCCACCCAGTAGATATGGGAGTTTATCGAAATTAGATTGGTTCTCAAATTCTTTGTGGGTCTGTGTAATCTGAGGGAAATATGTCTCTCTAATATGGTCATACAATGGGCAGGAGGTTAGGAAGTGCAGCTCAGTTTCCACCTCATTTTGTGGGCAGTGAGCACATAGCCTGTCTTCTCTTGAGAGCCATGTCTGCCAATGGCGGCCTTTCTCAATAGCAAGGCTATACTCACTGAGCCTGTACATAGTCAAAGCTTTCCTTCATTTTGGGTCAGCCACAGTGGTCAGGTATTCTGCTTTGTAATAACATTCTAGTTTGCTCAGTTTTTTGATAATTCTTTCCAATGTGTCAAGTAATTATCTTTTTGTTTTCTCATGATTTGGTTGGGTCTAATTGTGCTGCTGTCCTGGGGCTCTGTGGGGTGTGTTTGTGTTTGTGAACAAAGCCCCAGGACCAGCTTACTTAGGGGACTCTTCTCCAGGTTCATCTCTATGTAGGTGATGGCTTTGTTATGGAAGGTTTGGGAATCATTTCCATTTAGGTGGTTATAGAATTGAACGTCTCTTTTCTGGATTTTGATCATTGCCGAATATCAGCGTAATTCTGCTCTGCATGCATTATTTGGTGTTTTACATTGTACACGGAGGATATTTTTGCAGAATGCTGCATGCAGAGTCTCAATTTGGTGTTTGTCCCATTTTGTGAATTCTAGGTTGGTGAGCGGACCCCAGACCTCACAACCATAAAGGGCAATGGGTTCTATAACTGGTTCAAGTATTTTTAGCCAGATCCTAACTGGTATGTTGATTTGATGTTCCTTTTGATGGTGTAGAAGGCACATCTTGCCTTGTCTCTCAGATCGTTCACAGCTTTGTGGAAGTTACCTGTGGCGCTGATGTTTAGGCCGAGGTGCAGTGCATTCGGAAAGTATTCAGACCCCTTGACTTTTTCCACATTTTGTTACGTTATAGCTTTATTCTAAAATGGATTAAATAAAAAAATGTCCTCATCATTCTACACGCAATAGCCCATAAAGACAACGCAAAAACAGTTATTTTGCAGTTATTAAAAATAATAAACAGA
This sequence comes from Oncorhynchus masou masou, assembly GCF_036934945.1. Taxonomy (NCBI): domain Eukaryota; kingdom Metazoa; phylum Chordata; class Actinopteri; order Salmoniformes; family Salmonidae; genus Oncorhynchus; species Oncorhynchus masou. The sequence continues at coordinate 3,146,396 of NC_088242.1, forward strand.
AATACCTTATTTACATAAGTATTCAGACACTTTGCTATGAGAATCGAAATTGAGCTCAGGTGCATCCTGTTTCCATTGATCATCCTTGAGATGTTTCTCCAACTTGGAGTCCACCTGTGGTAAATTAAGTTGATTGGACATGATTTGGAAAGGCACACACCTGTCTATATAAGGTCCCACAGTTGACAGTGCATGTCAGAGCAAAAACCAAGCCATGATGTCGAAGGAATTGTCCGTAGAGCTCCAATATAGGATAGTGTTGATGCACAGATCTGGGGAAGGGCACAGTGGCCTCCATCATTCTTAAATGGAAGATGTTTGGAACCACCAAGACTCTTCCTAGAGCTGGCCGCTCGGCCAAACTGAACAAACTGAGCAACGTACCAAAACATTTCTACAGCATTGAAGTTCCCCAAGGACACGGTGGCCTTCATCATTCATTTCACCTTCCAGCAACAACGACCCTAAGATCATCTGGAGGAAACCTGGCACCATCGCTACAGTGAAGCATGGTGGTGGCAGTATCATGCTGTGGGGATGTTTTTCAGCGGCAGGGACTGGGAGTCTAGTCAGGATCAAGGGAAAGACCAACGGAGCAAAATACAGAGAGATTCTTGATGAAAACCTGCACCAGAGCGCTTAGGACATCAGACTGGGGTGAAGGTTCACTTTCCAACAGGACAATGACCCTAAGCACACAGCCAAGACAACGCAGGAGTAGCTTTGGGACAGGTTTCTGAATGTCCTTGAGTGGCCAAGCCAGAGCCCGGACTTAAACCCGATCAAACATCTCTGGACACCTGAAAATAGCTGTGCAGCGAAGCTCTCCAGCTTGAGAGGATCTGCAGAGAGGAAAAGGAGACACCTAAATACAGGTGTACCAAGCTTGTAGCATCATACCCAAGAAGACTCGAGGCTGTAATCACTGCCAAAGGTGTTTCAGCAAAGTAATGCGCAAAGGTATGAATACTCATGTAAATTTGATTTTCCTTTATATATATTTTTTTAAAGAAAAAGAAAAGCACATTCATTAAAATAACATCAAATTGATCAGAAATACAGTAATGTTGTAAATTACTATTGTAGCTGGAAACGGCAGGCTCAAAATGGCCAAAAACAACGGATTTTCTTCGGAAACTCGTCAGTCTATTCTTCTTCTGAGCAAGTAAGGCTATTCCATGCGAGAAATTGGCAAGAAACTGAAGATCTCGTACACAGCTGTGAACTACTCCCTTCACAGAACAGAGCAAACTGGCCCTAACCAGAATAGAAAGAGGAGTGGGAGGCCCCGGTGCACAACTGAGCAAGAGGACAAGTACATTAGAGTTTCTAGCTTGAGAAACAGACGCCTCACAAGTCCTCAACTGGCAGCTTCATTAAATAGTACCCGCAAAACACCAGTCTCAACATCAACAGTGAAGAGGCGACGCCGGGATGCTGGCCTTCTAGGCAGAGTTGCAAAGAAAAAGTCATCTCAGACTGGCCAATAAAAATAAAAGATTAAGATGCGCAAAAGAACACAACACTGAACAGAGGAAGATTGGAAAAAAGTTTTACGGACAGACAAATCTAAGTTTGAGGTGTTCGGATCACAAAGAAGAATATTCGTGAGAAACAGAAAAAAATGAAAAGATGCTGGAAGAGTGTTTGACGCCATCTGTCAAGCATGGTGGAGGCAATGTGATCATCTGGGGGTGCTTACGTGGGGGTTAAGTGGGAGATTTGTACAGGGTAAAAGGGATCTTGAAGAAGGAAGGCTATCACTCCATTTTGCAATGCCATGCCATACCCTGTGGACGGCGCTTAATTGGAGCCAATTTCCTCCTACAACAGGACAATGATCCGAAGCACAGCTCCAAACTATGCAATAACTATTTAGGGAAGAATAATTGTTGCGGGAGCAGCTTGACCGTATGGTACGTAAGAAGTGCCCATCAAGCCAATCCAACTTGTGGGAGGTGCTTCAGGAAGCATTTGGTGAAATCTCTTCAGATTACCTAGAATGCCAAAGGTCTGTAATTCCTCCAAATGGAGGATTCTTTGACGAAAGCAAAGTTTGAAGCACACAATTATTATTTCAATTTAAAAAAAAACATTACCAAAAACAAAACCTTGTCAACTGTCTTGACTATAATTCCTATTCATTTTGCAACTCATTTCATGTATGTTTTAATGGAAAAAAAGGACATTTTTAAGTGACTTCAAACTTTTTAACGGTAGTGTGCCAATAGAGTGCAAATAATGCAAATAATTCTAAAACCCCTGTTTTTGCTTTGTCATTATGGGGTAACATAACGTAACAAAATGTGGGAAAAGTCGAGGGGTCTGAATACTTTCTGAATGCATTATGTATAGTTTTTCTGTGTGCTCTAGGGCAACGGTGTCTAAATAGAATTTGTATTAGTGGTCATGGCAACTGGACCTTTTTTGGAACACCATTATTTTGATCTTACTGAGATTTACTGTCAGGGCCCAGGTCTGACAGAATCTGTCCTGAAAATCTAGGTGCTGCTGTAGGCCCTCCTTGGTTGGTGACAGAAGCACCAGATCATCAGCAAACAGTAGACATTTGACTTCATATTCTAGTAGGGTGAGGCCGGGTGCTGCAGACTGTTCTAAACAGTAGACATTTGACTTCATATTCTAGTAGGGTGAGGCCGGGTGCTGCAGACTGTTCTAGACAGTAGACATTAGACTTCATATTCTAGTAGGGTGAGGCCGGTTGCTGCAGACTGTTCTAGACAGTAGACATTAGACTTCATATTCTAGTAGGGTGAGGCCGGGTGCTGCAGACTGTTCTAGACAGTAGACATTTGACTTCATATTCTAGTAGGGTGAGGCCGGGTGCTGCAGACTGTTCTAGACAGTAGACATTAGACTTCATATTCTAGTAGGGTGAGGCCGGTGCTGCAGACTGTTCTAGACAGTAGACATTTGACTTCAGATTCTAGTAGGGTGAGGCCGGGTGCTGCAGACTGTTCTAGACAGTAGACATTTGACTTCAGATTCTAGTAGGGTGAGGCCGGGTGCTGCAGACTGTTCTAAACAGTAGACATTTGACTTCATATTCTAGTAGGGTGAGGCCGGGTGCTGCAGACTGTTCTAGACAGTAGACATTTGACTTCATATTCTAGTAGGGTGAGGCCGGGTGCTGCAGACTGTTCTAAACAGTAGACATTTGACTTCATATTCTAGTAGGGTGAGGCCGGGTGCTGCAGACTGTTCTAGACAGTAGACATTAGACTTCATATTCTAGTAGGGTGAGGCCGGGTGCTGCAGACTGTTCTAGACAGTAGACATTTGACTTCATATTCTAGTAGGGTGAGGCCGGGTGCTGCAGACTGTTCTAGACAGTAGACATTAGACTTCATATTCTAGTAGGGTGAGGCCGGGTGCTGCAGACTGTTCTAGACAGTAGACATTAGACTTCATATTCTAGTAGGGTGAGGCCGGGTGCTGCAGACTGTTCTAAACAGTAGACATTTGACTTCAGATTCTAGTAGGGTGAGGCCGGGTGCTGCAGACTGTTCTAGACAGTAGACATTTGACTTCAGATTCTAGTAGGGTGAGGCCGGGTGCTGCAGACTGTTCTAGTGCCCTCGCCAATTCATTGATATATATGTTGAAGAATATCTCTCTCCCGTTTTCTCTATTCCCTGTCCTCCCTCCCTCCCTCATCCTGCTAACTGTCACACACACACACACACACACACACACACACACACACACACACACACACACACACACACACACACACACACACACACTATATACGTCAGTGCTGTCTTAGTGCTGTCCATTAGCACTTGGTGGCTTGATCTCTCTCTCTCTCTCTCTCTCTCTCAATTCAATTTCAATTCAAGGGGCTTTATTGGCATGGGAAACATGTGTTAACATTGCCAAAGCAAGTAAGGTAAACAATAAAAATTAACAGTAGACATCACACATACAGAAGTCTCTCTCTGTCCCTCTCTCAATCTCTCCCTCTCTCCCTCTCTCCCTCTCTCTCTCTCTCTCCCTCTCTCCCTCTCTCTCTCTCTCCCTCTCCCTCTCTCATATCAACAACAGTTCTTACCAAACTGAGTGTATTTTTTTGTGTTCCAGACCATATTGAGTGTGTTCCTTTCAATCACTGTTTTATCAACTCAGACTGTATTTCTTTATAAAGCCATGAATTCCAAAAAACAGAAAGCAAAACTAATTAACTTCTTCACAGAGAAGGTTCTTATAGTTTAACATTCACCCGTTATTATTATTATTATTATTAGGATTATTAATCAAATAGCACCGATGTTAGCACTTTAAATAGGATGAGATCACATTTGTAGGGGATACCTTAAGGATATTAGTCTGATTGGATGCTACATAAAAAGTTAAAACAGACAGACAGATCGACACACAGACCGACAGACAGACAAACAGACAGACAGACAGACGGACGCAACACTTACCCTGCTGCCTTCTTTAGCTGATGATGATGATGACGTGTCTGAAAGAAGAAGATGAAACAAGCTGTTACACTGCAGTGGAGAAGGAGACAAGGAAACAAGACAAAGGAAACAAGGAGACTAGCTAGGAGACATGGTCCCAGAATTCATGTGCTCATTACAACAAAACTTAGCAAAAAAAGAAACGTCCCTTTTTCAGGACCCTGTCTTTCAAAGATAATTTGTAAAAATACAAATAACTTCACAGATCTTCATTGTAAAGGGTTTAAACACTGTTTCCCATGCTTGTTCAATGAACCATAAACACTTAATGAACTTGCACCTGTGGAACGGTCGTTAAGACTCTAATAGCTTACAGACGGTAGGCAATTAAGGTCACAGTTATGAAAACTTAGGACACAAAAGAGGCCTTTCTACTGACTCTGAAAAACACCAAAAGATGCCCAGGGTCACTACTCATCTGCGTGAATGTGCCTTAGGCATGCTGCAAGGAGGACTGATTGCAATGTCTGTACTGTGAGACGTCTAAGACAGCGCTACAGAGAGACAGGACGGACAGCTGATCGTCCTCGCTGTGGCAGACCACGTGTAACAACACCTGCACAGGATCGGTACATCTGAACATCCCACCTGTGGGACAGGTACAGGATGGCAACAACAACTGCCCGAGTTACACCAGGAACGCACAATCCCTCCATCAGTGCCCACACAGTCCATAATAGGCTGAGAGAGGCTGGACTGAGGGCTGGTAGACCTGTTGTAAGGCAGGTCCTCACCAGATATCACCGACAACAACGTCGGCTATGGGCACAAACCCACCGTTGCTGAACCAGACAGGACTGGCAAAAAGTGCTCTTCACTGACGAGTCGTCGTTTTGTCTCACCAGGGGTGATGGTCGGATTCGTGTTTATCGTTGAAGAAATAAGTGTTACACCGAGGCCTGTACTCTGGAGCGGGATCGATTAGGAGGTGGAGGGTCCGTCATGGTCTGAGGCGGTGTGTCACAGCATCATCGGACTGAGCTTGTTGTCACTGCAGGCAATCTCAACGCTCTGCGTTTACAGAGAAGACATCCTCCTCCCTCATGTGGTACCCTTCCTGCAGGCTCATTCTGACATGACCCTCCAGCATGACAATGCCATCAGCCATACTGCTCGTTCTGTGCGTGATTTTTCCTGCATTCCCCCCACAAATGTCCATGAACTTGAAGGTGTCTCGGTGGAAGAGTGGGGTAACATCTCACAGCAAGAACTGGCAAATCTGGTGCAGTCCATGAGGAGAAGATGCACTGCAGTACTTAATGCAGCTGGTGGCCACACCAGATACTGACTGGTACTTTTGATTTTTACCCCCCCCCCCTTTGTTCAGGGACACATTATTCCATTTCTGTTAGTCACATGACTTGCGTACCCACAACGCTGGCGTATCGAATGCCATGCTTTACCATTCTGGTCTGATAATCAATCAATGTGATTTAGTTTCACTCAATCTCTGTCTGTATAGGCTATTTGGTTAAATGGTTTCTGGCTGGTAAAAGTGGAGGTGGTATAGCTAATCTATACCTTTGTTCATCTATCACTGATCAGAAACATGTAGCATGCTATAATGTAGCCTAAATCACTGACCAGAAACATTTAGCATGCTATAATGTAGCCTAAATCACTGATCAGAAACATGTAGCATGCTATAATGTAGTCTAAATCACTGATCAGAAACATTTAGCATGCTATAATGTAGCCTAAATCACTGATCAGAAACATGTAGCATGCTATAATGTAGCCTAAATCACTGATCAGAAACATGTAGCATGCTATAATGTAGTCTAAATCACTGATCAGAAACATTTAGCATGCTATAATGTAGCCTAAATCACTGATCAGAAACATGTAGCATGCTATAATGTAGCCTAAATCACTGATCAGAAACATGTAGCATGCTATAATGTAGCCTAAATCACTGATCAGAAACATGTAGCATGCTATAATGTAGCCTAAATCACTGATCAGAAACATGTAGCATGCTATAATGTAGCCTAAATCACTGATCAGAAACATGTAGCATGATATAATGTAGCCTAAATCACTGATCAGAAACATGTAGCATGCTATAATGTAGTCTAAATCACTGATCAGAAACATTTAGCATGCTATAATGTAGCCTAAATCACTGATCAGAAACATGTAGCATGCTATAATGTAGCCTAAATCACTGATCAGAAACATGTAGCATGATATAATGTAGCCTAAATCACTGATCAGAAACATGTAGCATGCTATAATGTAGCCTAAATCACTGATCAGAAACATGTAGCATGCTATAATGTAGCCTAAATCACCGATCAGAAACATGTAGCATGCTATAATGTAGTCCAAATCACTGATCAGAAACATGTAGCATGATATAATGTAGCCTAAATCACTGATCAGAAACATGTAGCATGCTATAATGTAGTCTAAATCACTGATCAGAAACATTTAGCATGCTATAATGTAGCCTAAATCACTGATCAGAAACATGTAGCATGCTATAATGTAGCCTAAATCACTGATCAGAAACATGTAGCATGATATAATGTAGCCTAAATCACTGATCAGAAACATGTAGCATGCTATAATGTAGCCTAAATCACTGATCAGAAACATGTAGCATGCTATAATGTAGCCTAAATCACCGATCAGAAACATGTAGCATGCTATAATGTAGTCCAAATCACTGATCAGAAACATGTAGCATGCTATAATGTAGCCTAAATCACTGATCAGAAACATGTAGCATGCTATAATGTAGCCTAAATCACTGATCAGAAACATGTAGCATGCTATAATGTAGTCCAAATCACTGATCAGAAACATGTAGCATGCCATAATGTAGCCTAAATCACTGATCAGAAACATGTAGCATGCTATAATGTAGCCTAAATCACTGATCAGAAACATTTAGCATGCTATAATGTAGCCACAATCACTGATCAGAAACATGTAGCATGATATAATGTAGCCTAAATCACTGATCAGAAACATGTAGCATGCTATAATGTAGCCTAAATCACTGATCAGAAACATGTAGCATGCCATAATGTAGCCTAAATCACTGATCAGAAACATGTAGCATGCTATAATGTAGCCTAAATCACTGATCAGAAACATGTAGCATGATATAATGTAGCCTAAATCACTGATCAGAAACATTTAGCATGCTATAATGTAGCCTAAATCACTGATCAGAAACATGTAGCATGCCATAATGTAGCCTAAATCACTGATCAGAAACATGTAGCATGCTATAATGTAGCCTAAATCACTGATCAGAAACATGTAGCATGCTATAATGTAGCCTAAATCACTGATCAGAAACATTTAGCATGCTATAATGTAGCCACAATCACTGATCAGAAACATGTAGCATGATATAATGTAGCCTAAATCACTGATCAGAAACATTTAGCATGCTATAATGTAGCCACAATCACTGATCAGAAACATGTAGCATGATATAATGTAGCCTAAATCACTGATCAGAAACATGTAGCATGCCATAATGTAGCCTAAATCACTGATCAGAAACATGTAGCATGCTATAATGTAGCCTAAATCACTGATCAGAAACATGTAGCAGTGTTTTCCTGTGGTTATTGAAACTCCAAAAGCCTGCGGAGGAAGTTGTGTAATATGAACCTGAGACACATGCTTTTTTAAAATAGGATTAATGGGTGTCATGATGAAGATAGGTCTCTACGCTCCCTAACAAAGTGGAGTTGGAATGAAAACATGGATCAAAAAAGCATCTGGTCTGTTTAAAAATATCACCCCCCAATTTTGTGATATCCAATTGGTAGTTCTGATTTTTTGGTCTCATCGCTGCAACTCCCCAACAGACTCGGGAGAGGCAAAGGTTGAGAGCAGGGCTGGACCCTTTGGGCTGGACCCAAGGTAATAGTTGATACAATGTTTCAAGTTCGTTGCAGACAGGCCATGTGTAGCCAATGTGATTTATAGGAGATGTATTTTTTATCAGGATATTGGAGGCTGCAATGTTTTTATTTGCTGGCTTTATGTAGCCTATTTTCTACATAATTGGCAATAGAAGTTAGTTTTTAAGTTTGCATCATTTTCATTTAGAATTGGATAGAATTTTGATTACTACAAACTACATGACAATGATTTTGAGATATGACAACATTATTATAAATTAAATTAAACTGTTTCACGAAAATGTGCATATGAAAACCCTAACTGGCATGCAGATTGGTAGAAATGGTAAGATAAACTAGCATTCCACATGAGAAAGGTTGCCGACTCCTCGTGTCGCATCTTACCGGCAACTTCAGAGAGTAATGGCAGAATCTGAGACAGCCAGCAGGAGCGGGAGGAGAACAGTTGGGTCAGCTGAAGTTTTTTTAAATTCCGACTATCTAGATCTCTGACACCCTCTTGAGGCGTTTGACTTAAAGCATTAGACAAGCTCAATACATATACAGTAGTTGATTTTATTAAAACACATGGGGTGTGTCTATCTATGGATAAAACAAGTTTAAAAATGTAGACCCAAATGATTGGTGGAAAGAACAGATGACTTTCGGTTGACCAAGATTTTGTTTGTTTGTCGGGAGACAGCCCTACTGATCGGGTCAATGTGTCTTGTCTGTGTTTTGAACAAAATAACTAATTCATTATTTCATTTGTATGCCGCAGCCATGGTTACACAAACCTTTAACATCGGCCTAATCAAACTCTATGTATGTTATTTGTATTAGTCTTTTGTTTATTATTTTGTATGTGTCTAAACCAATAACAATTTCATAATAATTTATTGATTTTTATGATTTTTTTAAAAATAATTTTTACAGCCAAAATACCATAAATCCTATGTGAAAGCAGCATTTGTAACATGTGAAGGGGGCTGTATTGTGTGTCTCGAAGGAAGACGGAGCTGTCGTGTGTTTGTTGTTTTAAACATTCCTTCAGAGAGCACTGGCTTTCCAAACCTAGCCCAGGGAGCTATTTTAGACTGAAGCACAGCAGTAAGTCCTCACAATGACGTCAATGCAGAAGCACAATGCTATAGGCCCAATCCCAACGTATGTGTGTGTGGGGGGGAGGACCTAAATCATAAAACAAGGAAAATTCTCCCTCGTGGTGACATTTCCCAAAAGCTTTAGGGTTGTATTTACAATTAGGGTTAGTGTTAGAATTAGGGTAAGGGGTTAGGGGTAAGTGGTTAGGTTTAGGCTTTGGGTTATGGGTTATGGGTTAAGGTTAAGGTTAAAGGTTAGGTTTAGGGTTTGTGGTTATGTTTAGGGTTAAGGTTAGGGTTAAGCTTAGGGTTAGGTTTAGGGTTAAGGTTAGGGTTAAGCTTAGGGTTAGGTTTAGGGTTAAGGTTAGGGGTAAGCTTAGGGTTAGGTTTAGGGTTAAGGTTAGGGTTAAGCTTAGGGTTAGGTTTAGGGTTAAGGTTAGGGGTAAGCTTAGGGTTAGGTTTAGGGTTAAGGTTAGGGGTAAGCTTAGGGTTAGGTTTAGGGTTAAGGTTAGGGTTAAGCTTAGGGTTAGGTTTAGGGTTAAGGTTAGGGTTAAGCTTAGGGTTAGGTTTAGGGTTAAGGTTAGGGGTAAGCTTAGGGTTAGGTTTAGGGTTAAGGTTAGGGTTAAGCTTAGGGTTAGGTTTAGGGTTAAGGTTAGGGGTAAGCTTAGGGTTAGGTTTAGGGTTAAGGTTAGGGGTAAGCTTAGGGTTAGGTTTAGGGTTAAGGTTAGGGTTAAGCTTAGGGTTAGGTTTAGGGTTAAGGTTAGGGGTAAGCTTAGGGTTAGGTTTTAGGTTAAGGTTAGGGGTAAGCTTAGGGGTAGGTTTAGGGTTAGTGGCTAGTGGTTAGTGGTTAAGGGTAACGGGTTAAGGTTAGGGTTAAGGTTAGGGTTAAGCTTATAGGCTAGGGTTAGGTTTAAGGTTAAGGGTTACGTTTAGGTTTAGGTTTAGGGTTAGGGTTACAGTTTAAGGTTAGGGTTAGGTTTAGGGTTAAGGGTTACGGTTAGGTTTAGGTTAGGGTTAAGGGTTAGGGGTTAGGGTTAAGGTTAGGGTAAGGTCTACTGCTATAGGCCTAACCCCAACAGCAGACCAAGACTGAGTAACAACTGTAAACTTACTATATGATACCACACACATCCTGCATACTACCACACACATCCTGCATACTACCACACACATCCTGCATACTACCACACACATCCTGCATACTACCACACACATCCTGCATACTACCACACACATCCTGCATACTACCACACACATCCTGCATACTACCACACACATCCTGCATACTACCACACACATCCTGCATACTACCACACACATCCTGCATACTACCACACACATCCTGCATACTACCACACACATCCTGCATACTACCACACACATCCTGCATACTACCAAACACATCCTGCATACTACCACACACACATCCTGCATACTACCACACACATCCTGCATACTACCACACACATCCTGCATACTACCACACACATCCTGCATACTACCACACACATCCTGCATACTACCACACACATCCTGCATACTACCACACACATCCTGCATACTACCACACACACATACTACCACACACATACTGCATACAACCACACACACATACTACCACACACATACTGCATACTACCACACACACACTACCACACACATACTGCATACCACCACACACATACTGCATACTACCACACACACACTGCATACTACCACACACACACTACCACACACATACTGCATACCACCACACACATCCTGCATACTACCAAACACATCCTGCATACTACCAAACACATCCTGCATACTACCAAACACATCCTGCATACTACCACACACATCCTGCATACTACCACACACATCCTGCATACTACCACACACATCCTGCATACTCCCACACACACATCCTGCATACTACCACACACATCCTGCATACTACCACACACATCCTGCATACTCCCACACATACACACTGCATACTCCCACACACACACTGCAAACTACCACACACATCCTGCATACTACCACACATCCTGCATACTACCACACACATCCTGCATACTCCCACACATACACACTGCATACTCCCACACACACACACTGCAAACTACCACACACATCCTGCATACTACCACACACATCCTGCATACTACCACACACATCCTGCATACTACCACACACATCCTGCATACTCCCACACATACACACTGCATACTCCCACACACACACACTGCAAACTACCACACACATCCTGCATACTACCACACACACACACACACATACTACCACACACACACACACATACTACCACACACACATACTGCATACTACCACACACACACACACACACACACACACATACTACCACACACACATACTGCATACTACCACACACACACACACACACACACACACACACACACACACACACACACACACACACACACACACACACACACACACACACACACACACACACATAACTACCACACACAAACACATACTACCACACACACACTCACACACACACACACACACACACATACTGCATACTACCACACACACACTACCACACACATACTGCATACTACCACACACATACTGCATACTACCACACACATACTGCATACTACCACACACACATACTACCACACACATACTGCATACTACCACACACATACTACCACACACACACTGCATACTACCACACACACATACTGCATACTACCACACACATACTGCATACTACCACACACATACTGCATACTACCACACACATACTGCATACTACCACACACATACTGCATACTACCACACACACATACTACCACACACACACATACTACCACACACATACTGCATACTACCACACACACATACTACCACACACATACTGCATACTACCACACACACATACTACCACACATATACTGCATACTACCACACACATACTACCACACACACACTGCATACTAACACACACATACTGCATACTACCCCACACATACTGCATACTACCACACACATACTACATACTACCACACACATACTGCATACTACCACACACATACTACATACTACCACACATACTACATACTACCACACACACTGCATACTACCCCACACACATACTACCACACACATACTGCATACTACCACATACATACTGCATACTACCACACACACATACTACCACACACCTACTACATACTACCACACACATACTGCATACTACCACACACATACTGCATACTACCACACACACATACTACCACACACATACTGCATACTACCACACACACATACTACCACACACATACTGCATACTACCACACACACATACTACCACACACACATACTACCACACACATACTACATACTACCACACACACATACTACCACACACATACTGCATACTACCACACACATACTACCACACACATACTACATACTACCACACACACATACTACCACACACATACTGCATACTACCACACACACATACTACCACACACATACTACCACACACACATACTACCACACACATACTACCACACACATACTACCACACACATACTACCACACACATACTGCATACTACCACACACACATACTACCACACACACATACTACCACACACATACTGCATACTACCACACACATACTACCACACACACATACTACCACACACCTACTACATACTACCACACACATACTGCATACTACCACACACATACTGCATACTACCACACACACATACTACCACACACATACTGCATACTACCACACACACATACTACCACACACATACTGCATACTACCACACACACATACTACCACACACATACTACATACTACCACACACACATACTACCACACACATACTGCATACTACCACACACATACTACCACACACATACTACATACTACCACACACACATACTACCACACACATACTGCATACTACCACACACACATACTACCACACACACATACTACCACACACACATACTACCACACACATACTACCACACACACATACTACCACACACATACTACCACACACATACTGCATACTACCACACACACAGGGTCCTGTGTGGCTCAGTCGGTAGAGCATGGCGCTTGCAACGCCAAGCGTCGTGGGTTCGATTCCCGCTGGGGCCACCCATATGTAAAAGTAGTGGCCCCAGCCGACTTGTAAGTCGCTTTGGACAAAAGCGTCTGCTAAATGGGATATATTATTATACTACCACACACATACTGCATACTACCACACACATATTTACATTTACATTTAAGTCATTTAGCAGACGCTCTTATCCAGAGCGACTTACAAATTGGTGAATTCACCTTATGACATCCAGTGGAATAGTGCATCTAAATCATTTAAGGGGGGTGAGAAGGATTACTTATCCTATCCTAGGTATTCCTTGAAGAGGTGGGGTTTCAGGTGTCTCCGGAAGGTGGTGATTGACTCCGCTGTCCTGGCGTCGTGAGGGAGTTTGTTCCACCATTGGGGGGCCAGAGCAGCGAACAGTTTTGACTGGGCTGAGCGGGAACTGTACTTCCTCAGTGGTAGGGAGGCGAGCAGGCCAGAGGTGGATGAACGCATACTACCACACACACATACTACCACACACATACTGCATACTACCACACACACATACTGCATACTACCACATACTGCATACTACCACACACATACTACCACACACACTGCATACTACCACACACATACTACCACACACATACTGCATACTACCACACACATACTACCACACACACATACTACCACACACATACTACATACTACCACACACATACTACCACACACATACTGCATACTACCACACACATACTACCACACACATACTGCATACTACCACACACACATACTACCACACACATACTGTATACTACCACACACATACTACCACACACATACTGCATACTACCACACACATACTACCACACACATACTACCACACACCCTCCCTGAAGATCCTCTAATAATAACTACGTGTCACGTGATGTATTGATCATACAGAAATATTTTGTTTATTACGTTAAGAAATATAATATTATTTATTTAATTTTCCAGAAAGAAATTCAGTTGTGCCACGTCAGATAAAAGATAAAAATAAAGATAAATAAAGATAAATAAATATACATATAAATAAATATATAAAATTTACACATGACCAAACCAAACCAAACTCTACCACGGTGTCATAACGCCTTTGTCAGCGAACAGGCCTGCGGATTAATGACTGTTGCGAGTATCGTGACACTTTAAAGAAAATAATACCACACATACAGTTAGTCAGTATGAACAAGCTTCCTCATTGGTCAGTCAGCATTAACACTGTCACAGTGACATAGTCCAGTAGCCCCTCTGATAGTCACATATATTAAGAGACAGTGAGAGGCCCACAGTGCTCTGAGAGAGACAGAGAGAGAGAGAGAGAGAGAGAGCGAGAGAGAGGGGCCCACGGTACTCTGAGAGACAGAGAGAGGCCCACCTTGCTCTGAGAGAGACAGATAGAGAGAGAGAGAGGGACAGAGAGAGGCCCACAGTGCTGTGAGAGAAACAAAGAGAGAGAGAGAGAGGCCCACAGTGCTCTAAGAGACATAGAGAGACAGAGTGAGGCTCACAGTGCCGTGAGAGAAACAAAGAGAGAAAGAGAGACAGAGAGAGACAGAGAGAGCGAGCGAGAGAGGCCCACAGTGCTCTGAGAGGGACAGAGAGGCCCAGAGAGAGAGGGGGAGAGAGAGAGGGACAGAGAGGCCCACAGAGAGAGAGAGAGAGAGAGCGAGAGGCCCACAGTGCTCTGAGAGAGAGAGGCCCACAGTGCTCTGAGAGAGAGAGGCCCACGGTGCTCTGAGAGAGAGGCCCACGGTACACTGAGAGAGGGGCCCACGGTGTTCTGAGAGAGAGGCCCACAGTGCTCTGAGAGAGAGAGGCCCACGGTGCTCTGAGAGAGAGAGGCCCACGGTGCTCTGAGAGAGAGGCCCACGGTGCTCTGAGAGGCCCACGGTGCCCTGAGATTGGAGGCCCACGAAGCTCTGAGAGAGAGAGAGAGAGAGAGAGAGAGAGAGAGAGAGAGAGAGAGAGAGAGAGAGGAGAGAGAGAGAGAGAGAGTGAGAGGCCCACGGTGCTCTGAGAGAGAGAGGCCCACGGTGCTCTGAGAGAGGCCCACGGTGCTCTGAGAGAGACAGAGAGAGAGAGAGAGAGAGAGAGAGAGAGGGGACCACAGTGCTCTGAGATAGAAAGAGAGAGGCCCACAGTGCTCTGAGAGAGAGACAGAGAGAGGACCACAATGCTTTGAGAGAGAGACAGAGAGAGGCCCACAATGCTTTGAGAGAGACAGAGGTACACGGTGCTTTGAGAGAGACAGAGGTCCACGGTGCTTTGAGAGAGACGGAGGTACACGGTGCTTTGAGAGAGACAGAGGTACACGGTGCTTTGAGAGAGACAGAGGCCCACGGTGCTTTGAGAGAGACAGAGGTCCACGGTGCTCTGAGAGAGAGAGGCCCACTGTGCTTTGAGAGAGACAGAGGTACACGGTGCTTTGAGAGAGAAAGAGGTCCACGGTGCTTTGAGAGAGACAGAGGTACACGGTGCTTTGAGAGAGACAGAGGTCCACGGTGCTTTGAGAGAGACAGAGGTCCACGGTGCTTTGAGAGAGACAGAGGCCCACGGTTCCTTACGAGAGACAGAGGCCCACGGTGCTCTGAGAGAGAGAGGCCCACGGTGCTCTGAGAGAGAGAGGCCCACGGTGCTTTGAGAGAGACAGAGGTCCACGGTGCTTTGAGAGAGAAAGAGGTCCACGGTGCTTTGAGAGAGACAGAGGTCCACGGTGCTTGAGAGAGACAGAGGTCCACGGTGTTTGAGAGAGAAAGAGGTCCACGGTGTGCTTGAGAGAAAGAGGTCCACGGTGCTTTGAGAGAGAAAGAGGTCCACTTCGGGTGCTTTTGAGAGAGAAAGAGGTCCACGGTGCTTTGAGAGAGAAAGAGGTCCACGGTGCTTTGAGAGAGAAAGAGGTCCACGGTGCTTTGAGAGAGAAAGAGGTCCACGGTGCTTTGAGAGAGACAGAGGTCCACGGTGCTTTGAGAGAGACAGAGGTCCACGGTGCTTTGAGAGAGACAGAGGTCCACGGTGCTTTGAGAGAGAAAGAGGTCCACGGTGCTTTGAGAGAGAAAGAGGTCCATGGTGCCTTCACTATGGTGAATCACAAAAACAATACAGAAATACACTTTGGAAAAGGAAAGAAAAGCGTGTCAGAAATCAGCTCAATGTAATTGAAGAATCCATAGACAAACACAAAGAGTTATCTATCCAAAATAGAGATGTATGGGTAAACCACTTCTCCAATCTCTTTTGGCTCTATAACAAAGAGCAATCAGCAAAAACATATACATGATCAAATACAGATCTTAGAATCAACTATTAAAGACTACCAGAACCCACTGGATTCTCCAATTACATAGAATGAGCTACCGGACAAAATACAAACCCTGCAACCCAAAAGGCGTGTGGTGTTTTATTATAATATATTTAACCTTTATTTAACTAGGAAGGGCTCATTGAGATTTAAAATCTCATTTTCAAGAGTGTCCTGGCCAAGATAGGCAGCACCAAGTCATTACAAAAAATTACAGACAGACAACATGAAAAACTACAAGTAAGTAAAACCATTGAATTCACAAGAGTATAAGACAGCAAATTAAAAACATTGACAGGTCAGAGAACCAGTCTCAAAATCCTTCATCAGTGATTTAAAAACACCAATCGGGACAAGTTCTTCCAGTTTAAAAGTATTTTATAAGGCGTTCCAAGACGATGGCGCAGAGTACATAAAAGCCCTTTTACCAAATTCAGTTGGGACATTTGGAACAGTTAGCAGGATAAAGTCCAGCGAACAAAGATTTCTGAACAATAAAAAATGCACAAATAAAAAGGTAGTAAACCCAAAATGGCTTTGTTGACGGTATCCTCAATGAAATGATCAAATATACAGACAATAAATTCCAATTGGCTATACTAAAACTCTTTAACATCATCCTTAGCTCTGGCATCTTCCCCAATATTTGGAACCAAGCACTGATCACCCCAATCCACAAAAATGGAGACAAATTTGACCCCAATAACTACCGTGGGATATGCGTCAACAGCAACCTTGGGAAAATCCTCTGCATTATCATTAACAGCAGACTCGTACATTTCCTCAGTGAAAACAATGTACTGAGCAAATGTAAAATTGGCTTTTTACCAAATTACCGTACAACAGACCATGTATTCACCCTATACACCATAATTGACAAAGAAACAAACCAAAACAAAGGTAAAGTCTTCTCATGGTTTGTTGATTAATGGTTTGTTGGGGTGAGACAGGGGTGCAGCTTAAGCCCCACCCTCTTAAACATATATATCAACGAATTGGCACGGGCACTAGAAAAGTCTGCATCACCCGGCCTCACCCTACTAGAATCTGAAGTCAAATGTCTACTGTTTGCTGATGATCTGGTGCTTCTGTCACCAACCAAGGAGGGCCTACAGCAGCACCTAGATCTTCTGCACAGATTCCGTCAGACCTGGGCCCTGACAGACCTGGGCCCTGACAGTAAATCTCAGTAACACAAAAATATTTGTGTTCCAAAAAAGGTCCAGTTGCCATAACCACGGATACAAATATCATCTGGAAACCGTTGACCTAGAGCACACAAAAAACTACACATACTCCGGCCTAAACATCAGCGCCACAGATTCACAAAGCCGTGAACGATCTGAGACGATGCCATGAAAAGGAACATAAAATTCAACATACCAATTAGGATCTGGCTAAAAATACTTGAATCAGTTATAGAACCCATTGTCCTTTATGGTCCTGAGGCTCTGTTCACGAATACAAACAGACCCCACAGAGCCCTAGGACAGCAACACAATCACAAGAAAACCAAATCACAAGAAAACAAAAAGATTATTACTCGACACATGGGAAAGAATTAACCAAACAAACTGAGCAAACTAGAATGCTATTTGGCTCTAAACAGAGAGTAAACAGTGGCAGAATACCTGACCACTGTGACTGACCAACAATTAAGGAAAGCTTTGACTATGTACAGACTCCATGAGCATAGCCTTGCTAATGAGAGAGGTTGCCATAGGCAGACCTGGCTCTCAAGAGAAGACAAGCTATTTGCACACTGCCCAAAAAATGAGGTGGAAACTGAGCTGCACTTCCTAACCTCCTGCCCAATGTATGACCATATTAGAGACACATATTTCCCTCAGATTTCACAGGCCCACAAAGAATTAGAAAAAACAAATCAAATTTTGATACAATAGTGTGTCATCACAGCAACAAGATTTGTGACCTGTTGCCACAAGAAAAAGGCAACCAGTGAAGAACAAACACCATTGTAAATACAATTCATATTTATGCTTATTTTTTATTTTCCCTTTTGTACTTTAACTATTTGCACATCATTACAACACTGTACATAGACATAATATGACATTTAAATGTCTCTAAAACTTTGGAACCTTTGTAAGTGTAATGTTTTCTGTTCACGCTTTATTGGCAATGTGAATATGCTGTATGTTTCCCATGCCAATGAAGCCCATTGAATTTAGAGAGGCCCACAGTGTTTTGAGAGAGAGAGAGAGATAGGGAAAAAAGCCCACAGTGTTTTGAGAGAGAGAGAGAGAGAGAGAGATACGGCAAAAAGCCCACAGTGTTTTGAGAGAGAGAGAGAGAGAGAGAGAGAGAGAGATACGGCAAAAAGCCCACAGTGTTTTGAGAGAGAGAGAGAGAGAGAGAGAGAGAGAGAGATAGGGAAAAAAGCCCACAGTGTTTTGAGAGAGAGTGAGGCCCACAGCACTTAGAGAGAGAAACCTTACATTAAACAAAAATATATATTACAGAAAAACACAGCTCCCTAAAACACCCAAATGAC